>NW_026623971.1:124473-251980 GCF_030028575.1 Malurus melanocephalus | reverse complement strand
AGGAGCTGGGAACCTGGCAGTCTTTCCACTTTAACCTGGCTCAGACTCCTTTGAGCGAAAAGCCCCCCTTTTCTCACGCCTTGTGGCTTAGTCAATCGTGAGACAGTCCAGGGTCTTCCATAAGGACTCTCACATACACCTCACTTAACATTTTTCTTGTAGTTTAGTTTCCTGTAGAAAACCTTTACCTTTTGTCTCTCTGACTCTCAGACCGTCTTTTTTAATCTAAACTGTTACAGTTCATCTTCACTGCAGTTTGCTATATATGGATTCTTAAGGCAAATCTAATATCATTGCAGGTGGTCTCCTCTTTGCAGTTAATGGAATGCCTTATCCTGGACAGACAGAATCAGTGCAAGGATTTGTGATGAACTTCTCTACTGGAGAAATAATGGATACTTTCATTCCACTTAGAAAGGTAGAGTATTGCACAGAGTGCCTGTTGCATGTAATTACATATATGAAAACATTGGTAACGTTCTACTTTTCCAACCTCAGTCAGGCTATTGCAGGGAATATGATGTTTTATAATATAAGGTATTCAATTGGAATTCTTTATAGTACTATTGTAATAAAGACACTAGAATTTTGGGTCTTAGCTTCTACATGTGGTACACATTTGAAAATTATACTACTCTCAAGATGATACTTACAGATAGTATCTTCAGCGAGGATAAGCCTACTATATTGTTGCCAGTACAGGTCTTAAAATCTAATTTAAGATAATAATGAAAGAATTGAAACATTAATATATTTACATGCTAGTCATTTGTCAAAAAATAGAGCTTATTTTTAAGCAGAAATTAAATGCAACTGTGTGGTTAAATACCTCTGTACAGAACACTAGTGTGAAAGTTAAGACTAAATGTCCTTAATTCAGTATTTATATACATAAAAATTATGGGGTTTTTTTAACATTTTCCATGTATTGTGTTAGACAGAGAATGAATGTTAATATTCCAACTTGTGGGTAACACATAGACTCTTTATTTGCAGTCCAATTTAAATTATATTCCAATTTAAATTATATTTAAATTAAATAGTATTTTTTTCTGAATGTAGTTGCATACAAATAATAAGAAAAACTGAATATGTGGGCTTCAAACAAAGATTCTTTATTTTTGAAAATTATATATTTCACAGGGTAAAATGGAACACAATAATATAAATAGAAATATTGTGCATGTAATTTTTTTAGCATTAATACATGGAATAATCTCTGTTTTGTTATCCTTGGAAAAGGCAAACATTCAATAGAAATGGAATCATCTCCTTTCACACTTTAGACTTTCACACCAGCACCTGCAGCATTTTTCACTCTAAAGAATGATTGAATATGACCAGGCATGACTTAGTTAAGAGGCCTCGTGAAAGTGTGGACACGTAAGGGTAATCTGTGACTGGTTATCTTCACAGAGCTTTGAGATGCCACATGATATTGTTGCTTCAGAAGACAGAACAATATTTGTTGGAGATGTTCATGCCAGAACAGTGTGGAAGTTTGCATCTGCAGAAAGTATGTTTTTTTTTGTTCTTAATGTCATAACTTCACATTTTGTATCTTCAGGTCAGTACCACTTATGTGCTGCTGACCAAGAGYCTTTTGGCATAATAACAGTGATTTAAGTGCACTACAAACTCCACCTGCAGCAATTGTGTGCTGCTGTTCACTTTTCATTAAAAGACGGTTTTTCAGCATTGCTGTGTGCTCTGTCAAAGAAGAGTCCTGGGCACATGAGTTTGTCACAGAAATAATCAAACTGCATTTGCCTCATACGTCCCTTGTCAGTACCTGCTTAAACAAAAGTGTTACTCTAGTATTTTAGTAATTCCAGTGTATAATTTTTGCTGAGAAATGCTGCTTCCTGTGAAGTTATTACATAGACCAGGGGATGAAGCAAAAACACAGGTCAAATTAAAATCTGTATTAATTTCATTGGAATCATTTATCGTTAGAAAATGAATCTAGTATTATTTAAAGTCCTGTTTCCATAGAGGAAAACACTTGCCAGTTTTAATCTAGTAACCCCCAAGGCAAGCAGCCTGACTTCAGTGAAAGGGACCTCATTATTCAGACATTAATTTAGTAGGATTCAGAGAGAGTTTACATGTTTTATAGGAATAAAAATATGGTCTATTATATGGGATAAAAAAATGTGTGACAGAGATAAAGTCTTAGGCTTCAGGATGTTAGTGAACCAGTAAGAGTCTGCTGCTATAAATGATTAAGCTAGTTATTCCTTATTTGTCTGTTTTTAATTAATGGATTTTCCTTTRGGGCATTTGGTATCAGCTCCTCTTAGTAACAGGAGACTGCAGCAGATAAATTGTAATTCTGATTGAATATTTTTTTATCTGCATCTAGTAAACTGAGCATGAACTATTTTCAGTTTTTATTCCAAGAAACATGAGAATAAAAAAATAATGGACTATTTTTACAGGTTAGATGAGGGAAGTCCTTGTATGTAATTTTCTCTAGTTTTTGCTGAAGTATAAAGAGTACTAGCTAAGAAGCCTTGATTCAACCAGCCTTTAATTCATTGTGTGTTTGATTGTAATAAAGAGTTTCATTTTTGTAGGAATCCATGAATGTTTATGCATACCCATAAAATCTTTCTGTGGTATAAAAGTTGATTGTTCCAAGCTCCTTTCATAACTCAAGCTCTTTCTTTTTTTTTCCTATGGCTTGTGAGGTACTGAATGCTTTATATTGACTCTCCATGGTGAAGTTCAGGTGTTGATGGGAATGTTTACTGTTGGATTATACTGTACATTGGAGAAAGCTAGCCAGAAAATGTCACTGAGTGCCTTTCTGAAATATCAGTTGTCCTGAAGAATGATTTTGTTTTACAGAAATGGAACATCGGTCAGTTAAAAAGGCTGGTATTGAGGTACAGGAAACAAAAGGTTAGTCTGATTCATAATGAAAATGAAGGGATCAGTATGTTCAAATAGATTAGGGCTGCTTCTGCCAAGCTGAAGGGAAAAATGCTGACTAGTTTGACCATTTTGTTTTTCTTGAGCTGATATAGGAAGCACTGGAAAGAAGCTTGTAATACTGTTATCTGATAGATGCTATTTCACAGCCAACCTAAACATTTCATTTTCAGCAATGACAAATGCTTCACGGAAACTAAGATAAAATTTTAACTAGTAGGTTAATTCCATGCTACCATCTGTTATGGTCCAGATTGGTATCTATGGCAGGTCCCTTAGATTCAGAAATAGCTCTGAAGTACAACTGGGATAGTTACTCCCCAGCAGCAACCCCCCACTCCAAACCCTCCACCACCAAAAAAAGGGTTATTTGAAATGGCAGTTGGTTTATCTTCTTGTGTAGTCTTTCAGTACACAGCCTTGTCAGTCACACCATATGGCAAGAAATAGAATTTTTTTTTTCATTTACACTTCTTCCCATAGATTTACTGCACTTTTTGTTTGATTGATCTGCATAAAAACTTAAAAAAAAAAAAAAGAAAAAGGAAATGAAAGCATGTAGGGACACTATAGGGAGATAGTAGAGATACTACTACACATAGAGGAGATTGAAAGGGGTAAAATATCAAGGCTGATGAAAAGTAATTTTAACCATTTGTATTCTCTTTTGTAGCTCATTTTCCTTTCAGAAAAACAGTACCAGATTATGGTACTTTCTATAAAGGTATTTCAATTTTTCAAATGTTCTTGAGTGGCTTTCTTTGGTTCAATTCAGAGCTTATGTATTTGCTTCAGCCATGTATATGCAGACAAAGTACAAAGAGATCCCAACTGCCAATTGAAAGTGTATAGAATAAGGTATAATAAGGAAGGCTAACATTAGGAAACATTATGAAATCCTTATGGCTAGAACTGTTACCCTTTTATTTTATTTCCATTGGTACATCAGCCTGCCTGAAGCACTCAAAAGGGAGGTGTTGGCATTACAGCTTGCTGTGTATTTAGGGATATGGAAATGCATTTTGGCATTCTTTAGCTGACACTTCTGTTGCCATAGAGAATAAATGCAGTAGTAATACCAGGTTAAGAAAAATGTTTTAAGTAACTGTCTAAAAGTGGTTAGAGTAGGTAGACTGAAATTAACATCTTTCAACTCCACTGGGACAAAAAAAATAGCTGATGGACTTCATGTTATCTTGGGCAGGAATGGCCTGTACTCCTCAGCCTCCTCATGACAGATTGTTACTAGTGCTTGTACTTCTGTGACATAGGGGAATACATGGGGAACTGTAGCTTTGCCCAGAAGTGAGAGAGATGGTGGGGAAAAGTTTTCCTTAGCTATAACCACTACTTGAACAGACAGTTTGTTTTCATTGTGCCATTGTTTTCCTTGTACCTGTCAKAACAATGGTATCGTTATCATTATATTAGTGTTGAGTGTAAACTGAACCATTTGCTATTCTTTCAGAATAGAACATAATTTTAATTTTTGTACAGAATCAAATGAGTTGGTTCAGAGTGTGTTTGTGATGCAWCTACTTGTTACGACATGCTGTTCAGTCCAGCTTCAAAACATATGGCTATACAGTTTTACTTGTTTAAAGGTATCACAGAGCATGTGCCACAYCATAAATATTTTTCCCCAAAATAGTTTTTCTCCTTGTAGGTATAGAGTTAACAAATCAGTTAAGAATGACTGAATGCAATTTTGAATTGAATCTGCTCTCCAGATTTATAGAACCAAAATTCCTTCATTGGATATAACAGTTCTGTAAGATTTAACCCTTTGTCACAGTTTTATTAGAAAGAACTTTAAACTTCTTTTCTTTTGGATAATGTGATGTATTTAGTCTTTCTCTGTTTCTTGTGGAAGTGTTTTTGTTAACAGAAGATATTTAATCTATGTTACACCACACACTTATTTGCAAAAATAGATCAATGATGAGAATTTCCTGTATTTTAAATAGTAGATACTTTTTAGGACAAAACTCTGTTTTACACATCTCCTTTGCCCATTTGAGAAAAAGGAAGGTAAACTTTGCTAGTGAGTGGTATCATTCAGACTATCTCTGCCTTACATTTGGGATAACACAGCAAGAGCCAAAAATATCTCCATTACAGTTTGTCTTTGCTTAAGTTTCCTTGTACTCAGCACTTAAGGTATCCTACTAATGCCTTGTTCTGTGGTGCTTGATGCATAGAGATTACATATGGAAATTTATTTTTTTTTTAAAGAATCAGGAACAATTATAGAAGCCAGATTGAGAAACAAGCCAGAATCTACCGGCCCTCTAAAGAATACGGATAAACACCACTTGGTCCAACAGGCCAGCAGCACTGGAATTTCCTTGGTTCTTATTACAACTCTTCTTATTATCCCTGTTGTTGTCCTGCTGGCAATTTTAGTATTTATTCGGTGGAGGAAGACAACTGTCTATGGAGGTAACTGTGAACAACTGTTATAGAGAACGGGCTTTTATTATTGCAGTTCCAATTATCACTGAGAACACTGAGAAGTGAGGGTATGAAGAGGGCAGCTCTTTGTGCCTTTGCCTTCCTGAACAGTTGCAGTGATGCTGCATGCAAAGTAAGGATAAGCAGGGACACAGCATCTGCAGCCCCCTGTCCTTTAATCTTGCATCTCAAGGCACCACCACTTCAGAACTTGTATCAAAAACTTTGATTGGTGTCAAAGCAAAAGCTGGTATCTTAGGAACAACTAGCATATATTCATATTTTATTGTCTAGAATTTAGAAATTTTAATACTCCAAGCATAGTTTGATTTTCTAGTAGGGAATCTTTAAATTGCTGAGAACAAAAGACTCCATGGGCATTATAGAGATATAAGCGAAATGAGAGTTGATGACTTTACAAGAGATTATGTATTATTGTTCTCTTCTACCTAGTCAATTTTGTCAGTCAGACATGCTTCCATAATCCACCTTCATCCATTGCTTTGAAAGTTTAAATTGGTACTTACAAATTATGTAAATTGGTTCTAAATTTGTACCATGTATTATTTTTCATAAATTGGCATACTGTCATAGATGTTCGATCACTAGACTTGTTATTTTATAGCACAAAACTGTTTTATCAAGCTACTTTCATACATGGAGTAGACAAATCAGTTCTGCCACTGGTCAGGACCTACTCTGTTAGGCAATTCAGCAATCTAATATGGCTGTGCAACTGAATTGGATGTATTTTATTTGAAGATTTCAGTATACAGCTTCCTGCCTCTTTGTATTCAAAAGTGTTAGCATACCAAATGTGCTGGATAGCATATCAAATATGCTAACACTCTAGACTACTGCAGTATTGCCATTAATGGCTTGTTAGAGCTGCTAATCGGTTTGCTGAATGGCTGTTCTTTTTATCAGAAAATACAGGTAATTGTTTGATCATAGAAGATTGGGAATTTTAGCTTGTTTTTGAAATTTATTTTTCAATTGATTGGGAACACAAACTTGGTTCTGGTTCAGGCAGAATTTTAGTCTGACTTAGAGGTAAGTCTAGTCAYTGAAGATGTTTTTAAAAGGGATTCTTTTCTGTATTCATGTTGAATAACAGATTTGATTGAACTTTCTCAGAGGAAGGAYTGGGGGCAAAGATCAGGGGTTACAACAACTTTCATCTGTCATTATCTGCCCACTAAAGAGGATGAGTCACTACCAGTGGGAGAGTAGCTGTAGTGACTTATTAGACCAGTTATGGGTCTGGTAAATGAAATGAAGCACTTTGAGACTAAGGGCAAATGGTAGGACCACCAGTAACCTGGGTAGACTTAATGAAACAATGGACGCTGAAAATACATAGTTTTAAACTTGTACTTCAAAGATAATTTTCCTTCTTCTTTCATAATATATACATTTAACTTTGGTGGCTCATGTGCTGAATCTTTAAAAACAGTTTCTGGAAGGACACTTAAAGTAATTACCACTATACTTTTTAATTAGTAGATGGGTTTTTATTCCCCCCTTAAAGTAAACCTTATGAAAATCCTTTCCTTTCCACAGGGAAAGGTGGTGGTGGTGGAATTAACCTTGGAAACTTCTTTGCAAGTCACAAAGGTTACAGCCGAAAAGGGTTTGACCGGCTGAGCACTGAAGGAAGTGATCAAGAAAAAGATGAAGATGATGGCACAGATTCTGAGGAAGAGTGTTCAGCATCTCCACTCCCACCAGCACCTTCGTCATCCTGAAAACAGCTTTTGAGTTCTCCACTATAAGGTTCAACCCAGAATGTCAGATTCCTTTTCCCCTAAGCACGTTTAAGATTTTGTGTATTTAATTGTAAGCTGTTCTAGTCTGTGTGGGGCTCTACACTGGTTCCTTTAATATTTGTTTGGTTTTAGTTAGTTTTTTAAGTGGAGGAGTGTATGGAAATTCCATATCAGTGCCGTTGGTTTTTATGTCAACATCTTAATAAAGCAAAGTCTTCTAATTGCAGGACTGATTTAAAGCAGTAGTATTTTATCATCAAATATGGGGATCTTGTAAATAAGTCTTACTATCTGCTTCATCAAAATATTTTTCCATAATTATTTAGTTGCCAATTTCTGTTTTGTGCCTTTCCTCTTCAATGTCTTTTACCTGTTGCAGTACAGAGAATATACAGTGCCAGAAGAAAATGAAGCTGCTAAGTCTTCTTCTATTTTTTTAAATCACTAACATTATATTGCATTGAAGTAAAGAAAAACGTCTCTATTTAATTTTTTTCTTCTTTCTAACTTGATGTGTTTCTGGAATGTCTTATTTTTAGATTGTATCTCTGTTAGAACACTATTTTCAGAAGCTGAATGTAATTTGTGTAATAAAGTATCCACAGAGCATTGGCTGTCAGAGTGTACTTTGGAATTTTTGCTTGCATTTTTTTTTGGATACTTTTGTAAAAGTTACACAGGCCAATTAATATAGTAAAAATTTTAATGTGTTCTACCAGAAGGAAAAAAAATGCTATTTTGTGTGGAATACAAATAATGGAAATAGCAAATGGAAACATATTTTGCTATGTTACAAGGTGGATTGGTTTTGTTTTTTTAAGACTAATAATCTGCATACATGTACGAAGTTAAGGTTGACTTTTTATGTTTAAGGTCAATCTTAAACATTTAAGGAGGAATTTTACTTGTATAATAAAACTGAAAGGTATTTCTGTAATAAAACAGATGGTCACAGCTAAGAGGAAACCTGTGTCTCAAATTAAATATGTTATTTAGTCAGGGTGGACTTCTAGTGCTACCTGATTGGAAGTACTGATTTTCTTTTTTTCTTCACACTTTTTTCTTCACACAGCAGGAACCCTCAGTCTTGTAATGAGTGCTCTCATTGAACAGCAGACTTAGAGAAGTCCTGCTGGATAATTATCCTTTCTGTATGAGTCATCTGGAATGTGAATCATTGTGTAATATCATCATGACTAATCAGTCCAGTTTGATGATCAGAGCATAAATRATGTCCTTCTAAAACCGCTATTATGAGCGGAGTATACACAGATGTAATTGCTGCAGGGTTTTATGAAACAGTATTCATTATCATCATTGCAAGTGTTGTAATAGGCTACTGGTGGCATTGAGGTTGGAAAATAGACTTTAGGCTCTTTGTGGTGGTTTTGTAAGATGGTTTATGGGGGAATAAGGGTAATGATAGTGCAGCAAAAAGTAAGTTTTCTCCCCCCAGCAAGATTTTATAAATATCCTTTTTCTGGGAAAAAAAAAAAAAAACAAAAAAAACCCACAAAATCAAAATTCCTGACAAGCTGGTTTCTTTTCTCACATGTGGCAAAATCTCCAGGATAGCCTTCTGAAATGCTGGTCTACAGGCACTGTTTCATGTGAAATGTATTTAGTGCGTACTCTTGAATTGCTTCCTCTCCTGCAAATTTTTGTTCTGCTTAGGTTTGTTACAAGGAAAACAACCTGTTTCTTTTTCACTTTTGAAAGTAAGGCAGTATTATTTTTGGCTGTGGCCTTGATCCTCGTGTATATGAATAAAAGCAAATCAGTTGGGAAGAATCCTCTGAAGCTATGTGCTAAGATGCTAAGTCACTGGTTAATAATGTTTCAGTGACAGCAATTAAGAAAGTGGTAGTGGCATTGCTGTCATAGGTGGTGTATATGCCATCCGTTCTAAAATATCACAGGCTTTTCTCAAAAGCAATCAATAAGGGTATATTTTCTAACATTTGGTTAGCTTGCCTTATGTCCAAATAATGTGGAGTGTTCTCTGCCTCCATGGTTTCAGCTCAATGAGAGTAATACACAGGTTTCCACTTCCTCCTTTTATTTATTTGAGCTGTATCTCCAATGCTAAACAATGTTTTGTTGAGGGGAATCAACCAAATACATTTTAATTGCAAGTACAAGCTAAAAGAGATTAATTGAGCATTAGTCAATAATCTCAGCTCTCTGGAATTCAGAGGCTGATCTATACAATAATCCTGGGCTGCCTTAAGAGAAGCAGATGAGGAGGGGATCCTGCCCCTCTGCTGTGGTGAGACCTCACCTGCAGTGCTGCATCCAGCTCTAGCGTCCCTAAAGGGGAGTGGGTTCAGAGGAGGCCACTAAGGTGAATTACCTCCCTTTTCAAGACAGTGCGACAGATAGTGAGTTGTTCCGTCTGGACAACAGAAGGCTCCCCAAAGATCTCATTTTGGCTTTTCAGTACTTAAAGCGGGTTTATAAGAAAGACAGAAACATTTACCAAGGACTGTAGTGACAGGACAAGGGGGCAATGGTTTTAAACTGAAAGAGGGAGATTTAGATGGGATAGTAGGTAGAAATTCTTTAGGGTGGTGTGGCAGTGGTACAGGTTACCCAAAGAAGCTGTAGATGTCTCATCCCTGGAAGCGATCAAGGCCAGGCTGGATGGAGCTCTGAGCAGCCTGGTCTAGTGGAAAGTCTCATATCCATGGCAGAGGGGTTGGATTAGGTGATATTTAAGGTCCCTTCCTACCCAAGCTATTCTGTCATTTTTAATAACTGCATAGACAGGCAACCAAGTACTTTCCAGCAGCAATCAAATTTCAGCATCTCAAGTCTCATGCTCTAATTTTGTACAGGTACAATGGCAGATATGGAATATCCGAACCTTCTTGAAGGCACTGAATCTTCTTTATCTCTTATTAAAGCTTCATCTTACAAAAACAGTGTACCAGAGACTTCATACTGCAATAGAAAATTTGTGTAAAAAGAAGACACAAGCTTTCTGAATCACAGTTCTCATTTTAATAAGACAGCAGACCATCCTCTATCTTAACAGGTTCTGTGTGCTAATACTATGTATTGTAATAAATGTTGAATTCTGGTTATTCAGTCTAAGCTAGTGGATTTGCAGAGCATGTGTTTAAATTTTTTTCAGCAGTTGTTCCAAATAAGACTGAGTTAATGAACAACATGTAATTGCACATTTTAAGATTTAAAATACGTGGCACTACCTTCCATGTGTTGTTGATTAATCTTTTCATATGCCTTTTTTAAGAAGAATCTTGGCTATTGTAGGGACTGAATATTTTTATTAAAATTGGGCTGACCACATACCTAAGCATTGCAGTTGTACTGTGTTAAGCATCTCCCTGTTTTAAATAGTCTGTCCCATGAGAAGTTCTTCAGAGTGGTGGGAGTGTGGCTGTGATCCACTGGCAAGTTGTGTCAGGTACTTTTTGGCACCTTGCTGTGAAACCTGCTCTAAGAGAGGGCAGAACATGCAAAGTGCTGAGAGGAGGATGCACTGACCTGTAATGTACAGGTTGCCACCCACATCACTGGAAGGCAAGCCAATTAACTGAAATTACAATTTCAGTTAAGCAGCTGTCCATGCCACCACGTATCATGGGGTGTAAATTGATTCCTTGAGAAGCATCTTGATTCAATAGTTTTCTAATTGAGCGGTGCACTATAAAGTTAATGAGGATTTATAGATCAGTGTGGTAAATTCCAAAAGCTTCTTCCTTGCCAAAACTAGATTTATTTATGTTTTATCAGAGTCTTTAAGTCAGTAATGTCTGTCACACTACAATGGATTAGGATTAAGCATGTCGTCGTGTGGCAGAGAGAGGGGCTTTGGTGATTTTTAGTTTGCTGTTCAAATACACATGTGGAAACTTGTTTGAAAGACTACATATGTATTAGCAGTACAAATTGTGAGGAACAAATCACTGCTGAGCAATACAAAAGCAACTTTAWTATTTAATCATTTATTGCACATTAGGACATACTTTAAAATTTTAAAGACTATGTCATTATATAGTTCAGTTTGTGTGGATTCATATAGTGTACCAATAAAAAGGCCCCAAAACCAGAATCAAATACGCAAGTCACTTAAAATTAGGAGCTGAAATTAGGCCACTGTATTTTCTATGTAAAACAGATGCTAGTGAACCATAGAGTTTTAGCACCCTGATTTGTATTGACTTGTTTCTTTTTAATTCTTAAATATGAAATTATTTTTCCCTGATTTGATCAAAATTTATTAGTAAAATGTACTTACAATGTAAGCGCTCTTTAAACTCTTCTAAAAAGTTAGATTCATCTGTATAGCTAAGCATTACTGGCCGAAGAAAAGAAGGGAGCTGACAGTGTAGAGGATTTAAAATCTGCTGTGATAGCTACTTGTACAAACACAACCTAAAAACTTCTTGCTGTTTCTGGACATGGTGGCCAAAAAAACGTAAAAGAACACCCAGCTGGTTTTTGTTAGACACATAATTTGGAGAGGTATGGCATGGCWGTCAATCTGGAACAAGCACCAGATTTTTCTAAATACTACAGGTCATGGCGACACTTTATTTTACTGTTTCTTTATCTCCATTCCACTCACCTTTCTTATTAACGAGTTGCATGTGAAGTATGACATGTGAGCGAAGGTCTGATTTAATTGTATGACTTTCTAGAAAATATATAGATTTTCTAAAATCTACAGATTTGCAGATGCATGSGCAGTCTTCTAGGGCAGTGTGCCAAAGTACTGTTTTAAAGATGCAGTGGAGTAATTTTTTTCCTAGAAAATAGTCATAACAGTTCAGCAAACTAGGGTAATTTTTAGTTACAGACTACATTTATTTTTCTGAGACATACGAGAAACCTAAATCTTTTACTCTTTTTAATTAGAATTGACGATTTTTTTCAGAATGGAGATTAGCAAAAGCTGGAAAAGGCTAAAGCTGGTGCTACTTAGCATTTAGGGTTTCAGAGCACAACACTGTCCTGGACCCTGCAATCCTCAGTAAGCAGTATACCATCTTCCCTCTGCTTCCTTCAGCTGTGACATATCCTAAAASTGCTGCTCAAGAGAAAATTACTTGCAGGAGAAAGGGCTGACTCTCACCATTCTGCCATGTTTCCTTTGGTCAGCTCTCAGGTCACACTGACCTGAACTGGAACTGGAGAAATGGCCTTTTTCCAGGCACTTGACTGCGAGATCCTGCTCATAGCAGCCAAGATGTAAGAGTACTGAAAGGTGCCCTGTTCTTTAGAAGGTATAAAGCTATACTGGAAGTTTGCCACAGTTGAAAGCTGTGGCATAAAGCCACCTAATGCATAGAGTATTTTTATTCTCTGGCTCACATGACAGGTCAGTCATGCAGCCTTCGCACAATGCAGGTCATGCTGCTCTTGGAAATCTATTCATGCTCCCGTAATTATCAACAATTCGGTGTGAAAATTACAGAAAATTCTGCTGCGAAAGTACTTCAGGGAAAAAATCCTCAGCAGAGCAAGGCAGGCAGCAATTTCTGCAAGCCTCGCACCCCACGTGGGCGGCGGCTCCCGCGAGTCCTGGCTGCCACCKTGCGACTGACTCCAATGCAAACCCCGAGCGTCTCCCTCTGCAGACAAGCACACGAAAGATAAGACTAAAAAAATTAAGTTTGCTGTATGACACCGTAACTATATGCTCTGTTTTCCTTCTTGGTCTCTAACCTAGGGAGTGATGGATAATGTCTCTGACTAGTTAAACACTCAGAATCAATCTGGCGGGGAAGCACATGTATTGTTTACTGCATATCACTACACAAAATATAGAACWTACTTTCTTAAGGGCTTTTCTGTTGGGGCTTTTGTCATATGTATGCCAGCTTTGTGAAGAGTAATGAGTATTTTTTGCAGTTTGTCCGGAATCTGACATGGTGCTACTCACTCTCTATGGAAGGGGGAAGTCAGACATAAGGAGATTAAAAGCATCAATTGCCAAAAATAATCAACTAATTTTAAGTACTGTATTTGTGAAATCTGTTTTTTCCCTTTTAACCCACTTATTTAGATATCAGTCTGCATATTCAAGGCAGCACTTCTTGCCACCAGCTGCAGCTCTGAATGCTCCATTTTTGCTGAGTTTTGAGATGCTTCTCAAGCACCCAGAAAAGGATTCACTCGTGAGTAATGACTTGTACATGGACATACAAAATTACAGAAATTTGTATCCAAGTGATCTGCCTAATCACTGCAATAGCAAGCTGTAGCACTGCCTGGCAAAGGGGAAGTGCTGTATTTCCTACATTTCTTGTTTATTGGCATTACCTGCTTCTGCTACCAGTGCAGCAAGGTTGCTGCAGATCCTTTCATCTGGGTAGAATTTGAAAGGACTAGGAAATGCATCTCTTAGGATTAACTGCTCCTGAATCAAATGTTTTAGAATTCAGTTTACTTCTGATTAATTCTGGTTGCTTCTATCTGGAAGAGCCTCTTCAAATTAAAACCTTTAGTGTGCTGCTTTTCATTGCAAACTTACACAGTTTGGTTACTAAGATAGAAACAGCAGGTCAGCAGTCTTCTAATATGTGCAGAAGAGTATATTGCCCATTTTTTGAAGACACTGCAAAATCTTGATTACTTATGTCAGTTTTGGCCTTCTAATCTGAAACTGTGTGGCCCTGGAATTCTGTAGGATTGACAGGGGAGCAGCCATACTCTCAGGCCTACAATGACAGCTACTGACTTACCTTGCTGAGTGTTCACCACCTAGTGAGAATCTATAGCTCACAGGTTTTATTTTTAGGTAACCAATTAAGTTAACCGAATGTGTACACTTCGCTGCAGTCCCCAAAACTTCCATCTGAAAACACCCAGGATGCTGCTATGCAACAAATTCGATGCTATGTTACTAGAGTTATTAGAGATGGCTGCTGCAGAATATCATTGATAGGCATGTCACTCAGAAGCAAATGAACAAATGAATAAAAGACACTTACTTGGTTTTCAGAAGTGGTATTTTCAAATTTGGTAACTCCTTGCTCTGAAAAGCATGATTCATTGGTACCATCCTGCAGGGAACATTCAGAAAAAAAAGGGAAAAATTTTAAAACATCTGTACCTGGAAAGCAGGAAACACCTTAACACAGAATAGGCAAATGGTATATGAAAGTTCAGGAGGCATTCCAACAAGAGACTAGAAAGGTTTCCATTCCACAGTGAAACAGTCTTGAATATTAATACAGTATTTTTGCTAGAAACTGCTTTTACAGTGTTTTTCATCAAGCTCTGAGCTGGTAGGTAATGCTGTTAGTAAACCCAAAGGAAAAATGATCATAGCACTGTTCTGGGAGGTATAAGGAAATTTGCACTTTCTTTGATGTTGTTTCCCCTTCTGTTCCTCCCCTCTAAACCACGAGGGGGCAAAAACTCCATTAGAAAACAGAATTTCTAATCTCTTTTTAAGTAGTCTTTTGCTATTGTTGTAGCATAAATAAAACCTGTGTACCAGTAAGAAAGAATACAAAAGARCATTTGTATATTTATCTAAGTTGGATAAAACACCAAAAGTGGGCAGGTCACAACTCACTGGTCATAAACACACTGAGGCTGGGGTGAAAGCTTCCCCAAGCACTATGTGCTGCTTGCAGTGTCTCACATTTCCTGGTGGGGGGAAGTTTCCTGTTTGCAGTGACTGTTCTTCATGTCAGTAGTTTGAAAACCCTGTATTTTATTTCAGTGACCCTCCCCCAGGCAGATTAGGCCACGTTTCAGTGCACTGGTAAGTCATTAATGCCAGTTTACAGGCTTAGTAATCTAGGCATTGATCTAATGCAGTTGATCAAAATTACCAGGAAGCCTGAACGATCAGCAGTATGTTAAATGTTTTTTTTTTTATTTTGCCCATCCCTCTCTCACTGCAGCATTTTCTTTCTCTTCAATGTAACTCTTAACAACTCCTTTGTACTTCCACTACCCCAGAGCTCCCCAGCTGCTGCACTGTGCAAAATTCAAGAACTAATCACTTGAGTAAGAAAAAGATAAGAGGGTGGTTCTCTTTTATATGTACCAAAGGAGTGAGTCTTACAAACAACTACCTTATTCTCCAGTTTTATCCCTGACACTAGTTTCTTTTCAAAAGCATTATGTTAGGAAAATTAATCCACAAGGACCAGAGGTTTATGTCCAAAAAGGAGACAGAGGAGTCCCGCAACTTTATTCATGAATAAAGGGAGAGGTCATGGGCATTTCCCATGGGGTCTCTCAAATTCATAGAGGACACAGCCTCTTTTTATCCTAATTTCCGGGCCGCAAAGAGAGTTCCCTCTCTTTCCTCATTGGCTGAGGTACTTGAGGGTAGAGGCTCCCTGAAATGCCTTATGAAACCCTCCTTCTATCATACATTGCTCCCTTTCAATATACATCTCTGTATCTCTGCTCTTGTAGTCTATTAACATAGTGTGGGATAAATCAATCAAAGGAATTCCTATGGAAATCCTTCCCCTTGTTTCCTTCTATCTCCCAGTATCAGCCTTATCTTACTCTCAGAATCAGTCTGTTTGTAAAGGCACTCCCTTCTCATTCCTTTCAATCCCTCATCTTTTTATTTTACCAATAATTGTCTTTACAAACTTCAGTTATCATTGACTTGATTTTATTCTCCTGGGTCTAAAAAAATTATTCTCTTACTTCTGGCCCCAACCTAACTGACAATATAAAGGTAAGATTATTAAGAAAAACATTCTAATGGTATAATCTAATCACCTAATTTTATCTTCTGCACGACCTGTGGCAAGTGAAGGCACAGAAACAAAACAAAGACAGCAAATGTTAGCCCCTTGCAGTGACTGGAGACCTGAAGGGAGTGATGCCCACACGGACTATTTCAGCAGACAGTCTGTGGTTAGGCACAGGGGCTTCCCCTGATTTTGACACCCTGGCTGCTGCTCCAGTCAGCTCCTGTGGAGTGTCAGTTGTGGCCTCCCATCCTTCTCCTCCAGCTGAGATGTCCAAATCTCGGGGACCTTAGAAACTTGACCCGAGTGTGATGCGTCCACCTGTGTTCAGCTGTCTTGATGGCTGTATCTATGGTCAGTAACACTTGGAAAGGTCCACACCACTTCACTACCAGTGCTGCTTCTTTCTACTTAACCAGGACCCAGTGTCCTGATTGGATGCTGTGAACAGCAGAGTCCAAAGGCAGGGTCTGTGCCAGCTGAGTTTCCTGTCGAAGACATTTCACAAGAGACAGTATYCTGGCCACAGGCTGCTTTAAATATACATTGCTTATCTCTGTCCCCCCACTAGGCTGACAATTACAAGGGTAAGGAATCCCAAACATCAATTCAAAGGGAGATGAGTGAGTATCTTCCCTGGGCCTGGCCCTTATTCTTGCTAAAGCCAGTGGCAAAAACTGTACCCATGGCATTGTTCTATTACCAACTTCAAGAGGTTTTTCTTTATTTCCCATTCATTCTTTATACTCGGCCTGAACTCTGGTGATGTCAGGGGGTATGGAAGCTCCATTGTAAGCCTAAAACAGCTGTGACCCCTTTGAAGAATTTTTCCTGTAAAGTGTGTTCCCCTGTTTGAGTCTACTGCTTCCACTATTTCCACATTTTGGAATTATTTGTTCCAGAAATACCATATCAACCAATCCTGTAGTTGCTGAAGCAGTTGCCAATGCTTCTGGCCTCCCTGTCAGAAGTAAGTCACTTGGGGCATTTCAGTAAAATATATCTGGCATTTTTGGAAGGGACTGCAGCCCAAGGCTTCCCTCCCCTGGCAGTTTTCTTTGCAACCCTGTCATTGGTTTTAGCACAAATCAAACAACCCTCAACAGCTCGTTTTGCCTTTTGAGTAAAAAGACCCACAGCAACATATATTTTGAGGAAGGCTTCTGCCAAACTATGTCTGCATAACTAAACTTTTTCTACAAGTAAAACAATATTATATTATGATGCACAACACATAGCATCTACCTTGAATTTCTGCGAGAACTAGCACTACAATATGTGTTTATCACACATAGCTATGGCTCAGGAACCCAAGCTATAAACACTCATCTTAATATTTGCGAAAGCCAACACTATAATATGTGTTTGTAACAGCAGGATTTCATGCTTTTCAAACCTGTTCCTCACATATACTAATAGCGATTGGATAAAGCACACCCATTCGTCTTTTCCACTCACGCCTTGAATAATCAAAGAACTTTTTGACAGTCTTCCCTGCCTTAGGGATAAAATTGAAAGCGGATTGAGGGGCCCCCGTGTCTGCCAGGAAACACAGTTCCTCCCGATCCAGACCAATTTTAAAAGTTATCAAGAGTTCCTGTGTGGTGGGTCCCTGGTATAATAGGATCCTCTGACATTCTTAAGACTCCATTATCCTCTGGATTTCCTCCTCCTGAGGATCCAGCTGTTTCTGTGGACATTCCCGCTTCCAGTGTCCCTCTGCCCTGCAAATAGCACACAAATTTTTCCTCTTTTTTTCCCCCAACCGGTGTTGGGGTTTGCTCTCCCTTGCTGAGGAGCGAATGCCTTTGCCACATCCTTGTGGCCAACCCCATCCCCTCTCTCTCAGGTTCCCCTTTGCATCCTGCAGTTTATTTTTCCAGGGTTGTAATAACTCTGCCATCACCTTTTCCTTACCCCTTCTCACACAGATCAAAATCACTCGTTTCTCCAGTAACTCAAACAAAATTCTTAAAATCCTGATCTTTCCACGCACAATGTGCATTTCCCAGATATTCCTTTTGCAGTGTCCAAACGCAGCCTCCCCTGGTGTTCCCAGTGGACTGTACTGCCAGCAGCACCACAGGCGGCCGGAGAATCCCRCAGCCTCATGGAGACTGGAGGCCCCTGCTGCCCCTGCCCTGGGCGGGTCGTAGGGTCAGGGACTGCCCGGCGCTGAGCCCACTGTTTTCTCACAGCTCCAGCCCGGCCTGGTGCCTCCCCACAGGACCCCAGCCCGTGCTCCCAGTCCTGCACTTCCACGCCCAGCCCTGCCACTCCTCGCCTTAACCACTTTGCTCTGTACTCCTCTTATTGCCCCTGCCAAGGATGGATTATCAAGACCCCTTCCTGACTMCCTCTATTGCCCACCCTGGGCATTCACGTCTTAGGGAGAATGTGCAAACCAACTCGATATTCTCCCAAAGGACTCTTCAGAGATATTTTGGGATCATCATCCCTTTTGCCGGGGCGCCCTCCCAGCTTTACCTGTGCAACCCTCCATGGGTGTCCTATTTACTTGTGCTACCCTCCTTGGGTGCCCTCCCAGGTTTACCTGTGCTACCTTCCATGAGTGCCCTCCCAGGTTTACCTGCGCAACCCTCCATGGGTACCCTGTTTTACCTCTGCTACCCTCCTTGGGTGCCGTTTTACCTGTGCTAGCCTCCATGGGTGCCTTCCCAGGTTTCTTCCCTGAAGTTCCCATTTCACCTACCAGTGAGATTTTAAGTCTCCATCCACCTCTGCTGGTTTGTGCCTGTCCTTTGCCTGTCCTTTGCCAGGTGGGAGATCTGAACCTAGCCAGGACCTGCATCACAGTGTCCCCTGAAGCTGCCAGGGAATCATCGTGCCTGCCCTGCCCAGCTGGGAACCAACTGTGCCAACTGTGCCTGCCCAGCACCCCTGCCGACTGGGACCGTAACTGCACCAAAGGGGAGGGTGTGTCTGTTTGTGAAGCTGTCACTGTGTTTGTGGCTGTGTTGTTCGTTGCTATCGTTGCTATTACTTGTTTCACCTTGTTAAACATATTAAAATAGCTGTTATTCCCTTTTACCCATATTCTTGCCTGAAAGCCCATGATTTTCAAAGCTATTAATAATTTGGGGGTAAGGGGGGGTCTATCCACCACTCCAAGGGGGGTCCCTGCCTTCATTGGCAAACACCTGTCTTTCAAACGAAGACACAGGTATTTGTGGGGGAAGCACAAATAAATATTAAACATCCTTAAGATTTTTTTACAATTAAAATTGCCTAGTCTAGCAGACCTTTGATGAGCATGGAACAGCTGAAGCCCTCACTGTTTCATGCACAGAACACTACCTGTATTTGATTTTGCAAGTTTTATTGTTTTGTGAGATCTTAAATGGATTAGACTAAAAATTAAAAGTTGTAAAAGCCAGAGGTTGCAGCTTCCCAGAAAGAATAGAAAACATTATAAAACAAGAAAGGGATGACATGAGCTTCTCTGTAGTGGGGGAAATTTTACACCAAATTGCTTAGGTTAAATTAATCTCTCCGTGCACACATTAGGAATGAGTCATCTAAGGATTAGTGGAAAAGGTCATTACAGTGAAACGATGCATCGATGCATCATGTCCTGAGAGGACAACAGTGGCAATGCCTTTTTACCAACGCAATCTGAAATTTAAATGCATGATCAGAATATGTGCCTTTACTAATACTTTTTCTTAGTACCCAGACAAATTAACCAGTAGATACCTGCAGTATGATAAAGTATGAAAGTGGATTGGGCTAAGGAAGTTGGAGCATATTTTTTTCTTTCTTTTTTTGACCCTGCCACAGTAGTTCCAAACTGCTTGGCAATGAAATGGGACCGAAGACTACACTTAAGTATCCTCTATCTTGGTCTGAAGGGTCCAACAAAGTGAAGGCCATTGTTCTGGCTTTGCAGTGTTTGGTTCAGTGCAACGATCTTCTCTCAGCTCAGATTCATGTTTACCATTGGCTGATTCTTGCTCTTTGCAGGCTGCAGGTGGAATCTGTACAGCAGACATGACATCTCTTTTGTAGGCATTTATTTCCCCTTCAGTAACAGAGTCTGGTTGGCTTGAATTATTAGATCTTTCAGAGAAGCCAATATAGTCATGGTCAACAACTACTGCACCGTGCAGAAAGTAATGGTTGTCCGTAAAAGGAAAGTAGCCATTAGTTTAGATCCCTGAAGCCATACTTAAAACATTAGTTAGGCACTAACTTACTTTTCAAAGCAATTTCCAAAAGAGGACAAGAATATTTGAGTGACAGCACACTGATAATGTGAATTTCCCAATTTCACTGAGCATCAAATGTTTAGCATTTCATTACATCTACAAAATAATCTTTGCAATGATCCACAGTTACAGCTTTTCTTTACTAACTCAATGACTAGCTTGATGTCTATCATAGCCATCTACTGAACTAACTTGAATAGACATGCAGATTCTTTCATTTTGTGCAGGCACACAGAAATATGGTTTCTTCATTCTCTCATTGGGAAATCTTAATCCAACATACAACAGGCTTTTTTAAACTGTAAAAAGTTTAAAAAGTAAGTAAAGTAGGTAAGTGGAAAAAAAAAAAAAACAAAACCAAAACAAAACTCTATCCCAGACAAGACCAAGACAGTCACTTCCAGAAAAAGATAATTAATTCTACATTTATGCGCTGCTTCTACAGTATTCAGTGGTATTAGGGTCTGATAGTATAAAGACAGTTACTTTCAACTTTTTCTACAATGATACAATTTACTATTTATTGTAATATTCTGTACATTATCTACATGCTTGATATATGTATGACTTCTTCCTCAGGCATCAGCAATTTAATGAGGAACTGTACATAGTGATCATCCAAAAAAAGTAATGGCCTTGAGACACGACATGAAATCAGTATCTTGATAAGGAAATTCATAACTGACAACTGACATAAATATTGCAGCTTCTTATGTGAAATTCCAGAATTAGTTTCAGCTTTGAAAATGCCTCAGCTTTTAGTGGTGGAAGAAATTACCATCTCAATGTAGATTATATATTTCCAAGAACCAAAGCTTGATCACACATGCCAGTAGGGTGGGAATTACTTTGCTCTTCAAGAACTCTAAAGTAAAAAGCAGCTTGTTCTGTGACAGAAGTCTTCTCAACACCAAGTATTTAATTTTCCTCAAAATGTGTGTGGTGACTCAAAGACAGGATGAGCAGAAAAGAAACAGCTGCCACTTTTTGATTTGCACAAGGACATGCTGAATACGTAAGACCAAGGGCAGAAGTTGGTTACCCAAATCTTTGGGAATTTCTAGCCATCCTGCTACAGAGCATGACAATTTTGTTTGCTCTGGTAAGAGAAACATGGTCTTCTTCAATGGACAATTTACAATAAACTATTCCAAAACCAGTTCTCTGATGTAGTCTTTCTATTTTAAGGCTTTAGAGGACATATTGATGTTGTGTAAAAAAACACTTTCCATTGCACAAAAAGTAATGTGAATCCTGCTTGCCCCAAAACAGAAACACAGTCAGAAAACACTCCTTGAACACAATTCGGCCTGCGTATACTACTGGCATGTTCTTATACTTCTATCAGCCAGCGCAAATGGAGCTGATTAGAAGCATCTATAATAGAGGCTATTTTTAAAAGACTTATTCAGGAGCTCTATTTCATGCTCTGCATACTTTGATGTCACTAACACTCACTGTTCTCCTTACTGAAAATTACAGCTATTGCATTATTGTGTGTGCTAATGTAATTCCCACTGGTAAGTCAATGATACTTGTTCATTCTAAGAACCTAATACCACAACAGAGAAGTTAAAACAAAACCCTCAACCAGAAAACCCAACCTTTTTTATCATTTAAAAAATACACCTTTTGCACTGGACCCTCTTATGTATGGCTTGAGGTGACACATCTTGATGGGTCTTTTCAGCTTGGATCCTGTAGAATCTCTTAATATTGCACAGCCATTATCTGTGATGTAATCTATAATACAAGAACCAATCCATTGCGACTGGAAACGATCGTCTTTCCACCAGTTTTTTCTTTGCCTAAGGACTTCATGACCAACTTTAAGTCGAAGGGTATTTAAATTTTTTGGCTTCCTTTTGACTGTGATTTTGCTTCTGAATTTTTGTTCATCTGCAGTTTTCTTATGCATCTGCAGAAAGATACATATAAATTACATTTTTCTTTTCCAAAACTAACAATGGATTTTCATACCATTGGTTAACAGTGCTTAAGCATAACATTGAGTGGCTTTGGATGTGTGTAGTTCATAATTATGTGGGACTGAAGAATGATGAAGAAATTTATTTTATCTTTGTAAATCAACACTCCATAAACAATAGTTTTCAACTTCTATTTTCTGCTCTTTAAGTCAGATTTAGTAAATTTTTGACAATAGGTCTCCTAAGGATACTCCCTCCAAATACAAATGAAATGTGTTACACTGAAATGAAGGGATTACAGATGAAGAAAGACTAAAAACCGTAACACAAACCCCCACATTGTTTTAAATGGTTAGTTATACTTTATGCCTTAAACCTTTCCACCTTTATTTTCAGTCTTCTTGCTAGTAAAATGAAAATACATAACATTTACCTGGCAATCTGAGGTTTTCTCTTCTTCCAGTGGTTGACTGACTGTTTTAGTTGCTTCAAGTATTTTGGTAAAAATACTATATTCTCCTTCCACACATATATTCATGGGCTCAACACCATATGGGTTACGGTTAAACATTTGGAAATATGGGGTGTTTAGATCTGGTTCCTATTTAAACGGGGACCAAAACCAAGAAATTTAGCATACAGCTTTGCAGACATTTTGGGGGACTTCAGTCAAAAGAGGAAGAACCTTCACATACCGAATTTGTCAAATTAAAAGCATAAGCAATAGCAGACAAATGTTCATCCCAATCATTTGGATGGTCGATGCAGTACTTGTTAAGAAAAGTTTTGATTGTCTTGGATATTCCTTCATTTACATCATCTGTCTGAGGGTAAGACAGTACAATTTGTTTCATTCCAAACAGTACAAACAGTTCTTCATTTGTCTTCAAGAGAAGAATAACACAATTAGTGAACATTTCCCCTGTTCTGTATCCTATTTCAAGCAAAAAACCTAGATTTCCACCGCTTTTCCCAGTCATCATTGTATCAAGAAAAGTCTTGCACACATATTGGCACAAAACACACCAGGATTGTCAATGACAGCTAAAGAAGTAAGGCTTAGGAGCGAGGAATTGGTGTTTACCAAATTTCTGCCACTTAATCAATCATTACCTCTGTATTACAGTCTGATGATTTCATCATCTCTGAGAGGAATGAAGTGTGGTAAATCTTTCATAATCATTATAAGCCAACGTAAAAAATACCCTTAGCTATTGCTATACTGGGCAATATGGGTGAATGAAATCCAGCAGACTGTAGTGTGAAAATTTATGCCAGTTGAAGTGAGTGACAAAACCTGCATTATGACTGTCAGTAAATAGTTTTACATTGTACTTTTTACAGACAATAAAGTCCTAGGAAATATTACATAACCTTAAAATTGTACATAATTGGTTTGACATTTTTTGTATGTACTTTACTTTTTCAATTGAAAAAAAAATACTAAAGCCTTTCTCAAAAATGGTCTAAAATTCAAATCTAAAGGGAAAATTCAAATCTAATAAAAGGGAAAATGTATTTATTGGGGAAAAAAGCAACAAAAAACAAAAAACCCACCAAAACCACACATAAACAATGACCAAAACCGTCCCCCCGCCCCCCCCCAAAAAAAAAAAGAAAACCTGGAGATTAACCAGCCATATAAATACTTACCTGATAAACAAGCTCCTTCTCTTGATCAATAGGCATCTTCTGAGGTGGTCCATATAAGAAAAACACATTTATGATTGCCTTAGCAATTTCAGCTGAAGTGTCATGCAGTGGTAAGATAACAGTCCATCTTGTGAACACATCTGTCATCATTATGATGTATTTATGACTTCTGTTGGTAATATTGAAAGGTCCCAATAGCTCTATAGTGACTGCTGTCCATGGGTCCTGTGCTTTGATAGGGTATTTTTGGGCACTGTGGTGGTTGTGTTCTTTGCTGCCTGGCAGTGCTGGCAAGCATAGACCTAGAGAAGACATCAGGGAAGATTCTATCAACAAAAAGTGATCAGAACCATAGATCTCCACTGTTCTCTGTAAATCAGGTCAGACCAGACAAAATGAATTTATTTCATCACCTTTCTTAATATTTTTCGTCTTTAGGTTTTTCAGACTCAGCATAAAACCAAAATAAAACCTAACAATACTGAAGGCCTGGACAGGGACATGTAAAAGAACCCATAGCTGAATCTTCTCCATTCTGAAAGCACTGTGCTCTTTTAAATCCACAGTATAAATTTTAAAATCCATTACTATCTGCAAATACTGAAAGAAGTATGAAGAAGCTGGGAATGAAAGGGAGTCYTAATAATTCCCCTTTTGGCTCCTCTAAGTGTGCTGTGGCTGAAAAACACTGGAAATATACATAATTTTCCATACAGCTTAATTTATGGGACAGAGCCCCTTTGTTCAATCTGAATTGAAAGACTCATTTTCAGTTCATGTTACAGTTGCACATGAACTCCAAGTATTTTGGTAATGCCGCAAACCAATAGCATAATTTGGCCTGAAAGGACACACAGCTTCCTGAAATTCTGCTAGGAGTTCCTGCCCTGTATCTTTAGGTGAAGAAGAAGGAACTTTCCAAGCAGTGATTTTTTTAAACTATTTTCTGAACACACCTAATTGTAAAGCAGAGATATAATTTTCATATTCTTATCTGCTTATCACAAGGATGGTGTAAACATCCTTTGATCCTAACAAAGATATGTGAGATTCCTTGCACAAGAAATCACTCTCAAGGGTCAGATATCAGTGCCTACTAAAATAGATTATGGCTTGCCACCACTGCATAGGGTATAGCAGTATGCAAGCCAGTAGTACAACAGTAAAAAGTAGTAAAAGAGTAAAAAGAAAACACCAAGATGACCAGTTGCAGTGTGATTGCAAGCTCACATCTCCTCCTCATGAAATAGCCCAGGTACTTGTATCAAAGTTCATAGGATTACCAAACATTTGTAACAAGACTACACAAAAAAGCATCCTGTAGCTACGAGGCCATACCCACTCTTTGACATCATTTGTTACAGAGGTCCAGTAGTAATTAGACTCCACTAAAGTCAGTGTCCTTGATATACCATGACGAGTGCCAGCAGCATTTCTGTGCCATTCCTCGAGAACCTTTGTCTTCTCTTCATCTGAAAAAATTACCAGGCGCATTTGTTTTCTGTCTTTTCCAACATAGAACAACTCATTTTCTGAAAGAAGAAAAGTATCAGAAAACTATAAAGCAAGTGCTTTGTCTTCTGTTTAGTTTACTAAACTACTGAGCATGACTCAGACCAGAATTTATTACAATAGGTTCACTTTGGTGTAAACATAGCTTTTATTTATAAACATTTCAATTATGTCCTCCAAAAAGCTGTCAGTTCAGCCACATTTATTAATCTGTACCTGAGGAGTTACAAGGGTATACCAGAATGCAAACAGCATTCCCACAGGAAATGTGACTGAAACACAAGCTAACACTGGGGTTGAAAGAGGTAGGAATGTTGAGACTGTTGTTTGCGAAGTTGTTGGGTGCCTGCCAGCAACCTGACACTGAGAGTCATAGGTTTAACTCCTCCCTGCCTTCTCTCTCCACAAAATTGGCAGTTTTGATGGAATTGAGAAAGCACAGCAGACGACAAAGACTCATAAAGGCTCATACATCTCCCAGGGTTGCAGTGAAATAGCAAAGGGCCCAGAGCCTCTCAAGTGACTGATGCCAAAGTTGTCCTTGCACTTCTGCCCAGCCATCCCCCAGACTGGATGGATCATTCCTTGTCTACAAGTGCAGATGTGCATTTCCCTTTCTGTAATCCTTTCAGTTATTGATGGTAGTGACAACATATATCTGCAGTATATAAAACAAGGTTTGGCTTTTATATAGATGAATAAACCTATTCTGGAATGGACTAAAGCAGATCAAGCTTTCATTTCTACAAACATCCTGTTATATATTAACCAGGGATTTGCAGAGCATTTGTCTCATAGAGCATGTCTTTAAAGTCACAGAAGGCTGCAGAGCAAGATCCCTTCTTTTTATTTCATATTAGCAAATCTTCATCTTAATATCTATTTTCAGAATAATTACTGAGAAAATTTTTACCTTTGAGAACAAATTTTTTGGCTGCTCTCCTGATTCCGCTTCTTTCGCTTGATAATATTGTGGAATGATATTCCCCTGTTCGCTTGTAGTATGCAATCTGCTTCAGGTGGAGCCCACCACTTTTTCAATGGTTACTACGAACCATTGCCAATCTGAACAAAATGCACAGAATTTAGTAGATAAATTTTCAGATAAGTTTTCACTGGTTTCTTTGTAGCTCAGAGGCTCCTGATAATACAGCCTCTGAGAAGATGTTACACCATTCATCAGAAACTTTAGCAAAATGGAAACTGCTTGAAACACTAATTTTGCTGTAAGCAGAGTTGTTTTTGTCAAACTGTATTTTAAAATTTCCACGCCATAGGGACTTCTACTATACTTATTGGACAGAAGAAGGAAATAGGAAGAGAGAGAAAGAAATTGCTCTTCTCATTCTTGGGTAACTCTCCAGGTATACTGGAGAATGGATATATGCAAAAATCCACCTTAGTTGGAAAAAAMCCCATAAAGAATAGGAAAAAATAACTTCCCAGAGAGAAACCAAAGGAAATTAATTTTGTTCACTAATTAATCTGACAGTTAGATTCTCAAGTTCCTAACCAGACTCTGCATGCGATGTAACAATTCATTCCTTAACATGGGCTGGCTTCCCTGTGCACATTAATAAGAAGAAATGTCATTAGTAAAATGGGCCACTGACACAAAATATGTTTGGGTTTAGCAAGAATATCATCAAAATAATTAGGTAATAATGAAAATCCAAAATATTCACAGGCAGGATTATTGATGTAGGCTCTATATGACTTGAGTGGTTTGTTTTTTTTCCCGAATCTGCTCTAGCTGCAATAATGATGTAGATGAAACAACAGTTTGATTCTGCTCTTATCGATATCTACATGAACAGGATCAAGCTTGGGGTCTGCCATGTCAATCTCATAGTGAATACTGGTTACCCACAGCATTAAGTAATTTTTTCCTTATTCTGCCACTGTTCTAATGCCAAACTGTGACAACATGTAGCTTGCTAAAAAGAGTAACTAGTTTGTGTGTCATGCATGCTAAGTGGCATATAATCATAGGGAAGTGACAGTATCCAGTCACTCTGGAATGTACATTACGTGCTGCTGCTGTTTGAAAACAACATGTTTAAGACAAGATGTCTGTTTTTCTATTAATAAATTCTCACCCACCTTTACTATGCTGGTGGAGGAAAGAACTCTTGAGAGAGATCATGCCTGCTTTTATTTCCTCCTTTCCTCCCAGAAAATAAAATTATGTTATTTAGGGAACCTTAAATTTTGGCCTTGCACTGCTCTGTTATCAATGGTAAATGAATGCCACGAACTTCCCATTCAAAATGTGACAAGACTTATGCCTCACTGAATATTTTATTTTGTACAATCAAGCCTCTTGTTATACAAATGTTAGTGTTTTAAAGTAAAGTTTTCATACATGAGAGAACTAGTACACATGCACTTTTCAACACCAGGATCCTGCCTGTGACRGAAGAGGGTGTTTCAGAACTGGGAAGGAAAGGAACCAGAACACAGGACTGTTCTGGCACAGCAGTTTCCTGCAAACTTACATCTGACAGCTCACTGAGTTAGTGAATTGGATAACCAACAGCAGAAAGGAAGTTGAGGCTACCATGAAAGAAATAAATGTTTCTAAATGTTGTCTAAATGAAATCAATTAACTGGTATTTCTGACAGTAAAAGAGCACTGGTGGAGAGCAATTAAAATATCCCATCTGCCACGCGCACACATTCAAGTTTCACTTAAGGGTTTCCTGAAGGCCAGCCTTGTGCTTCAGTCACCTGAAGTCAAACATAGCCAGGTAGGACCTGTCACTTAACCACAGAGATGATGGACTGTTTTGGCTTGACACAGACATTCAGACATGAGAAGAAAAGAGCAACCTTTATTCGTCCAGTACTTGTGAAACTTGCCTGAAGTAGCGAATATTCTCCATGGAACCCAAGATTGCCTATTTTAATAAACTGAAGTAGCATAGCAACAATATACTTCTGGGCAGGACCACACCATACACTTTAGCTAAGCAGACACTCAATCCACATTCCTGCAGTGGCAGTTTCTGGTACAAGAATTTTGAAGAGCTTAGGTAAGCCAGTGAAGAAAGAATGTACTATGTACCCATACACACTAATTTAATATGATCCTGATCCAGCAAACTGTTAAGTGCTTCAAAAGTCTGCTGGATTGCTGCCTAATAGGAGATTCCTTCCTAGATATTTAGTTTCTTGAGTTCCCTACTAATCTTTTCCTCCACTATGTAATTTACTTTGTTTGGCCTAGTCATAAAAAAAAGTCACACATAAAAGAACAATTTATAAAATTATTCTGGTTTTCTTATTTATTCAGATAATTCATATGCTATGTGAATAATGCATCTGAGACTGTAAAAATCAAAGACATAAACTCAGCTATATATTTTCTAGTATCTTCGAAGCTGGAAAAGTATACACTAGAAAGTATTTTGATAAAGAGAATGAAACTTCCACATAACCAGAGGTCTTCTAGCTTTAGCGTCTTAGCCAAAACAGTCACTTACTAACTAATGCTAAGTGCTACTAACACTTAGCTCTTCCATCCTTTAATACCCATTTTCTCCTCCAAACACAATCCTAACTGCAATAAGTATTCTTTCAGTCCAGCTTTCAACCAATTCCCCTACCTATGGCCGCAATTCCAAAGAAACAGGAAGTGCCTGTGGAGCCCAGAATCAAAGCCACAGAATGGTTTGGGATGGGACAGATTTTAAAGATCATCAACTTCCAAACCCACTGCCATGGTCACAGAAACCTTCCACTAGACCAGGCTGCTCAGACCCCCAAATCCACTTGGACTTGAACACTTCCAGCAATGGGGCAACCACTGCCTCTTCTGGGCAAGCTATGCCAGGGTCTCATTAATGTCTCATTTAAACTTGCCCTTTCTTTGATCCATGGCTCCCATGTCCTATCAGTATATGCCCTTGTAAGAAGGTCCTCACCAGCTCTCTTGTAGGCTCTCTCCAATACACAGCTTCAAAGCATTGCTTTTCTAAAAAAAAAACACAGCTTCAAAACATTGCTTTTCTAAACAATGTGCTTCCAAAAGTGTAAATCAGACTGACAGATTCGCCTACATCCCACCTGGTTTGGCAGTATGACAGAGGGCTGGACGGGCGTCAACGAGGCGGAGTGAGTAGGCACGCGAAGCCGCGGGCGCCAGCCGCCATCCAGAATTCCCAGGTGATACCTGTTGGGAAGGCGCCTCCACATCCTGCCTCCTACCCACAGCACTACACAACCCAGCATGCGCCGCGCCCATGCAAAGCATGCCGGGAGTGGCGGTCACGSGCTAGCATCACCTGGGCCCCACACGGCGGGCCCTACGCATGCGCAAAGCAAAGTGGACGCGACCTTTTTGCTGCCCGCCGCCACGGCCCCTCACTGCCCTCTCGGCTCGGCAGGCCCAGTAGCCGTGCCGCGGGCACGCACCTATTCCAGCAGAGGTACCGCCACGGCCTGGGGCGGTAGGGGTCAACTTACCCCCTGTGTCATAGGGGGTCAACACTTCCCGGCCAGACCAACCGCTGCGAGAGCCCTGTCAGCCTCCGAGACTTTTGTAGCGCTCCCGGAAGTGGCGGGAGGGAGGAAAGGGGGCGGGGAAGCAGCGGCACCGCCCCCTGAGGGGACCACGGGGTGGCCGCGGGCAGGTGAAATGGCTGCTTCATCATTCCTTTTCTGCCTTTCACTCCTTCCCATTTGTAGGAGCGCACAGGGTCTGGCTCGGCTGGGCCGCGCGTAGGTAGCGCGGTGGCTGAGGCGAGGGGGAGTTCCCGTAAGAAGCTGTGTCGGGACAGGCGGTGCGGCGGGCATGGACTCCGGCCCCGGCCCCGGAGCGCGGGGTAGGCACAGCCCTATGGGCTGCCCGCCTGTCCTTCGGGCATGCCCAGGGCTGCTGCGGGAGCTGCGGCGGGCACGGCCCATGTGCGCGGCCCGCGCTTTGTCTACGGGTCATTCTGCTCGGGCAGGATTTCGCTGAAAGTAGCGGCCGTGTCGCGCACCGGGTCTGTGGGGTTACAGCGTGCGTTGCTGTCAGTGTCAGGTGAAGCGTTTTGGTACACAGGGACACCGGATGAAAGGTGGTGTATGTCTAAACATGGATGAGGAGAAAGGTGATAGAGCTTCTCTTGAAATTCTGCGTTTGTAGCACTGTTAACATCCCAAAAACTGATGATAAGTTCAATATACAGTAAGTTGGGGCAAGGGAGATTGCTATCTGTAATAGGGGGAAAAAAAAGCAACAGCAGCCCCAAAGCTGAAAATTTATTACATACTAGGAGCAGAGATGAAAGAGAGACTGTCTGTGTTTATATTTGTTTTCTTAGTGTTTTCCAGAACGTGGGAACTTCGCAGAGTATTGGTTATCTTTGAAAATTGCTTATGCTTTGAAAATGTTTTGGCACTTCTGTTGTTTCCCTGTAGTACTTGGTTGTAGTTAACTACCAGTAAGACGATTGGGGGAGATCAGTATCATAACCACAAGGAAATAAGTGCTTTTCTTTCTCATACAAACTACTTCTATCTGGTGTACGCTTCACAGCTGTTTGTGTTTTTGCATTGTTGTCTTTTTAAGTATTGTTTCCCTGTCTAATTTGCTATCTCCATCTTTTCTGCCTCCCTTCTACATCATGTTTGTACTCTAAGTAACAAGCCAAGGTTGTTTTTTTTCCTTGAAGTATCAAAATTCTTATTGAATCCATCTTTGTCGTAGAGAACAAGTTTCTATTCAATCAGTAACAAATCTATTCTTGCTATGTAAAACCTCTTTGTGGTATATGGTGATGTAATATGCCTGTGACTTCAGTGTATGAGAAATTCGAGTTTTTATACTGATTGGCTTGTCTTGGTTGTCTGGTTCTTTCTATGTAAGAAAGGTGCACTCTTCTAGCAGGTGTGATTAGAACAGGTCTCCAGTGGCTGAGCCAAATTAATGTGGATACACATTTTTTTTTTTGCAAAACCTCTCATCTCAACAAGTTGAAGTATTTTGTGAGAATCTGGAGAAGCTATTTTGATACCTGTGAGTGGCATCTTTTAAAATTTTGGAAGCTAGCCTTTCCTGAAACATTCAAACATGCCACAAATATAAGTGATCTTACGTGATGTGTTTGACAGTTTGATTTAGAAAGGAATTTGGAGGTTAATGAATGTGAAGGTTATCTGTTCTGTGGCTATGTAAGGGACACTTAAAACAAATGCCAGATGTTAGTTCGTGTAGTTTGCCAGTTTAAAATAATACTGCCTTTATATCTGGGAGGTAAGAGAGTTACATTTACCAGATGGGCTCTTCCAGACTTCTAAGGCTGTTTTAACACTTTCATTAAAGAATAATAATGGTTTATTTTGTGGTTTTAACAAGAGAGCTGAAGTATGTTCTGTGATCCTGCAGTATTTGGAGAGAAAGAGTTTTACATGTGCTGAAGAGTCACTCTTCTACTTATGAACTATTAGGGAAAAATAAGTTCTGCAACAGAGAACTTGGTCAGGAAAAGACTCATTGAAAAGTGATTTCACATTAGGTTGGGTAATTCGAAATTACTGGAAATACTTTGCCTATATATAATTACTGGGAGAGAAAGCAGACATGGGGAAAGCAGCCAAGTAATTACTGTTTGAAAACTGTAGCACTTAYGCATTAAGACTAGGAGTCTTGTTCATTAACAACCTAGAAGGCTGTTTCCTTGCTGCAGAATTGGCCTCTTAACAGACACCTGGCTCACATGACATGGCATAACTCTTCTCAGTTTCTGTCTCTGAGATACTGTTATACAGATGGTCAGACTGAATATTTACCTTTGGTACAAACATTACTTTGGTACAACCATCTATTACTCTTGGAAAATTGTGAGGGTCCCCAGAAGAAGATTTATGCAACTGCATCTTGTTAGCTAGCCTAGCTATACAGAATTTTGAGAAATGTCAGGTGCACCTGTAAACATTGAGCAGAGTTGTTTCTAGTAGAAAGTGCCAGTAAGGCAGGTATTTCTGGATTCCTGATGCATAAGGGTGCTTGCAAGTGTCTCACTGGTAAAATTTGGCAGATTAAGGAGCTGCCTTTTGCTTGGAATGCTGATCAGCAAGCCCTCTCCTTTAAAAAGTAATCTAGAGGCTACTTTAAGAAAAAACAAAAGAACAACAAAAACCCACATAGTAGTGGATAGGGAAAGTGGAGTTGGATTATGGTACCCTAGTGGTGAGAACAGTTGAATGGAACAGGACAACAATTCTCTCTGTCCTCTCCTATCTCAGTGATTTCAATTCCCTGTTTTCTGTTTATCAGAAGCATGACAAGCTGAACAGTTTGTGGGTAAAAGCATCTGTATGTATACATTACTGCTGAAGATGGAATGTGAGTAACAGTGCCTTCGGGCTTTTTCCCAGAAAACACGTTCATTGACCACCAGTTGCTTACTAAGCAAACCCATGGAGCAAATCGTCCTGGGCCACTTGGAAAATAAGGAGGTGATGGATGACAGCCAGTGTGACTTCACTAAAGCAAATTTGATAAATTTGGTGGCCTCCTATGAGCACCTTCCAGTAAATAAAGGGAGGTGACTCTACAAGAAAGTTGAGCAGTACTATTTACAAAGGCATGTAGTGGGGGAATGGCTTTAAAATTAAGAAGGATAGATTTAGATTAGATATTACACAGAAATCCTTTAGTGAGAGGGTGGTAAGGCACTGGCACAGGTTGTCCAGCAAAGTGGATGACCCATCCCTGGATGATTTCAAGGCCAGGTTGGATCAAGTTTGGAGCAGTCTGGTCTGCTGGAAGGTTACCTGCCCATGGCAGAGGGGTTGGAACCAAATGATCCTTGAGTCCCTTCCAACCCAAACCGTTCTATGATTCTTTGCTATACAATGACACATTTTTTACACAACTTTTCTAATATACTAATTTATTCATCCATAAAGAACCACTTGAGCACTGAATATGATCCCCTGTGTAAAACAGGACTCCGGCCTAGAGCAGCATTCTTGTCCATGTGTCCTCTCCATGAGCTACAGCTCCTACCAGGTGCTCCAGCAGACTCTCGGTGGGCTATATCTTTCTTTGGGGTATAACCACCTGCTCTGGTATGGAGTTTCCCTGGGCTGCAGGTGGATCTGTGCTCCACTGTGGACCTCCATGGGCCTATAGGGGCACACCCTGCTTTACAGTGGGCTGTAGAGAAGTCTCTGGTGCCTGAAGTACTTCCTACATGTCCTTTTTCAAGGCCTTTGGGATGTGCAGAGTTGTTTCAGTTATTCTCTCCCCTCTCAGCTGCTGTGCAGCGTTCTTACCCTTTCCTAAATGTGTTATAGCAGAGGCATCACCAGCATGGCTGAGGGGCTTAGCTTTGTGCAACAGCAGGTCCGTCTTGGAGCTGACTGAAACTGGCTTTGTCTGACATGGGGGCAATTTCTGGTGTCTCTCACAGAAGCCACCCCTGCAGCCCACTCATCACCAAAGCCTTACTAAGTAAACCCAATGCAGGCACTTACCTGGCAAGGAAGACTCCATTCTAAAGAAGGTTTTTCTAGGTTTCAGTCTAGTCAAACTGGGAGGTGGGTAGTCTCTTTTGGAATGGGAGCAGCTGTAATTTTTCTGGTGGAGCAGTGCATGAACTACTATATAGTAATGTTTCTGGAACATTGTAAAAAATATTTGCAGTGTTCCCACATACAGAAAGAACTTAACATGTTCACAGATGTCATTTCCATAGATTATGGCTTTTCATGTGACAGTCTGAGAGCTGTTCTTGGCTTATAGGGAGAATCAGGTGTCTGGTGTCTAAAAGCAACAAATAATGGCAGCTTTTCATCTTCTGTTCTGTGAGGTTCTTGTCATGATTAGGGGAGATAGCATATTGTGAAATCTAGAGCTTGGTGTTGATGCAAGATCATAGCAGGTGACTTAGTTCCTGTAAAGCTGTATGATGTAGTCTTGATAATAATCTCTTTTCTTCGTTATTTTTAGCCTATTTCCTGTCTGTTCTGTTGCCCATCAGTGGGGTTTCTTGCATAATGTTACTGAGCACAGCTGAGTTACTGAAGGTAATGGTAAATTTTTTAAGGCTGTTGAAATTCATATTTGATTAAGAGAATCTAAGGCTTTTCCGGTTCATGTGGTATGCTTGGGCCTTATAAATTCCAGTTTGAAACCCTTATATCCACTTGTGTTTTCTGTGATTGTTGTTTGGTTTGTTTGTTGGTGGGTTTTTTTTATTGGGGTTGGATTGTTTGGTTTGTTTAGGTTGTTTGGGTTTGGGGGTTTTGCTACTGTGTAAAAGTATTATGAGGCAGTAACTGTAACATTCCCTGTGGCTGAGAGATCTGAGATAGAGCTGCTCAACATGCTCTTTTTAATTTAGTCCATCTCAGTAATGGGCTGGCAGCTACTGCTTAGTATCTCACAGCATGAGTGGTAGAAGAGAACATCATCTGTATGTAAACGTTATTTTTTTTGCTATTGATTACTTGACACAGTACAAATTTTGTGTTTAAATTCTGTCCAGTTTTAAATTGGAGAGGATATGTATCTCTTGCTGTGTGAGGTATATCATAAACAAGTTGCATATGGTTGGCTGCTGCTTTTGTTTTCAGCAGCTTCTGGTTTTGGCATCTTTTCCCTTTTTTGCTGCCTTTTGGCTGTTCTGTCTTTTCTCTCTTCCTGGTCATTTGTCAGACCTGACGAAATGCTGTTCTTGAGTGTGGGTTCTTGTTAGTTCTGAAGTCTCACATTTAAGTATGAATTATTATCAACTCTTTTTTGAATTATCTGTAGAAAGGTGTCACATAAGCATGGAGAGCTCTTAAGATTGCAGCACTGTCTTGGTGCTATCAGCTCCCAGCCTCCACTGGTCCTGTCTGTCCTCTGCTTCCACCTTGTTCCCTCCTGATRCTTTCTGCATCACTGGCAGCCCAAAAAACTGGCTGTCTTTAGTGCTTTCTTACAACATAAATTATATTACAGAATCGGAATTTTAAAACATTTAAAATGCCTCAACAGGAGTCAGGCAAACATTTTTGCTGTTAAACATACTGTTAATGAAAATATTATTATACAGTGGTTCTAGCAGGAAGATACTGGAAACCTTTTGTCAACTCACTTAAGACTATCTGAAAGATAAGTATTAACATTATTTGGGGCTAAATGACATAATTTAAATTGCTGGCAGCTGAGAAGGGATGCGGTTGGACTATGCCTACAGCATTAAAAACTGGAACTTTAAAAGAAGCACTGTAGGGGTACAGTGTAGTAGTGTGGTCTGTTTTGTTACTATTATGTATACAAAATCATGTAACAGATGAGCACTACTTATGATTCTGTGTTGTTTGATAAATTCCACAATGTAAATGTTACTGTTTGATATGATGGCATTTTGAGAAGTTGTTTTCTTGAGTGGTTGGTCTTTTAGACATGTTTTATAACTACTTAATGCATGATGTGTTGTTTTTTTTCTTGAGATAGCAGATTAGAAGCGCTTTTCCTGTAGTTTTGTTCCATTTGTTTCCATTAGTGTACAGTATAGAAAGTATATATTTGTTCTTCTGAAGGCTGCAGAGACACAGAAGAAAATGTGAAATACTTCTGTTTGTACAGGAGCTGCATGTGTTCTTATTAGTATACAGTATGTGAGTGTTAAAACTTTGAGCCCCTTTTTCATGACTGCTCAGACCACTGCTGCTGTGTTGAGCTGTTTTGTTGCTTACAATTACTAGAATACTACTCTTTATGGTCTAAGTAAATAATGGGAAACACTGGGGTGGATTCCTGAGCTGCTGAAACATGTGGATTGAGGACAGGAATACTGTATATCTGTTAACACAGTGAGAACTAGAACTTCTTTTAGAATATGCTTTGGAATTCCTTTAGAATAGTCTTGTGAAAATGGAGAAGTGTTGTGTTAGAAGTAGTGTACCACGGAGCGAACATTGAACTTGAAGTGCAGGGTGCAGGCTATCAAAATCTGATGTCATATATTTAGAATGCTGTTTTTTTTCCTTTTGGAGGTTTTTTTTTGCAGTTTTGGCCAAGACATATCATATTGTAGACAGGCTACACATTTGGTTGAAAGTCTTTTTAAGAACACCAGTGCATTTCTCAAAAAAAGTGAAAATTTTTGAATCTGTAAGCTGTGAAAGGGAAGCCTTGTCTAACCGGTGAAGTTTAAACAGAGCATAGTCGAGCTAATTGTGCCTGGAGAGGTCATTGCATGGTAGGAGACGGTTGTCTGGATGTTCTCTTTGGAAGAAGGTCAGTGCATATTCTAACACAAAGCTTTGGGTTTATCTCGCTTATGGTGCAGTTGTTAATGTTTGAGATGGGTACATAATTTTCTGACATTCATTGTCTAGTAAGGCTTATGCTCATGCACCAAGTGCAAGAAGATCTAACATAAAGTGTCTCAGCCCTTATATTACTGCTGCTGCTCGCTTCTTAGTACAAGAAAAAAAATATGCTGGGAAGACTCTTCATGCTTAAGGGGCAGTCAGATGCAATTCTGCATAGGACACTGTGCATTGGAAGTTTCTGCCATCAGCACTGATAGTACTTCTGAAGCCGGAAGACAGTTTCATGTTCTTGCTCTGCCATTTGTTATTTTTCTTTGTTGTAAGGTAGAGAACCATGTGTTTACTGAATTGTGGTATTACTGCATTTTTAATGTCAGATAACTAGATAGTTTTTGGGATACTTGTGTAAATTGTTCACTGCAGTTGGCAGTAGCTTGGTATTTCTCCTTACCTGGCCCTTGTCTTGGTTTATTTTTATTTCACAGACCACAAGAAAGAAAAGAATATCTCAATTCTTGTTGTAGCATTTGGAGGGAAAGAGTTTTAATTCCCGTTTCTGAAAGCATTACTTCTAAAAAATAGCTAATTTATGAAATATGTCCTGACACAAATCTTTGGTAATGACAGGAGCTTACAGCATCTGCTGTCAGGGAGATAAGCTGGCAACCATCAGCAGTCAGAATGCCAATTTATATACAATTCAGTGAGTTTGATGCAGTAGTTTATAAGCCTGAAAAATGTCAGTATCCTTTCTTGGTCCATTGCCTTCAGTGGTACTTTCACAAACAGTATGCAAACTGTGGGACCTAGTGACAGTAGCATGGAATGGCAATCTGCTTATTCATTCAYCTTCAAACAAGTGAACAATATTAATCTTGGAGAAAATAGTCTATTAATTCCAAGCAAACTATGTGGCTGTTCAAAGTCTGTTTTCCACAGCTGAAGCCCCACTGCAAATTATTTGCCACTCATAACACCAACGGTCACCAGATTTTTGAAAGAGGAAAGTAGTGAACACTTGAATTTTCAGATAGGTCTGTTGAGGAATTAAGTGTGTCAGATTATATATTTGTGTCGTTTGTAGACAAATATATTGCTCTTTCCCTTCAATCTGTTTGTGCAAGTTTTACTTGCTTTGAGTAGTAATCATTTTGGGCTAGAGAGACTTGGTTCATGTCAGAGATCCCGTGAAATAGCGAATCATCAATTGTACACAAACTTCCGAACTTCTGCTGCTCTCACAAAAAGTACTACAGGAATAGGCAGGAGAAAGAAGGCATAAAAATTGTATTTTAAGACCTTCCATTTATTTGTTTCAAGACATTGTTCTTCCTTCTTTAGGAAGGCTTTATAAGATGTTTTTAGGCTTTATAAGATGTTTTTTGGAGGGTCTTCTTTGGTTTTAATACCTCTACAGAATTCAGAATACACATACAGAAAAATGTTTTATTTGCCAGTACATATTGTCAATTATCTCTGCCTTCCTGAAGCTTGCTAGAACTAGGATTTGGAAAGCTCTCTTTACCATGTCTCATGTTTACCTGAACACCCAATTTCTAACTCTTGTGGCAGCCAGATGAATTTGGTGTTTGAAATTGCATTTTGTTCTTATTGCTTCAAAGGCAAATAGGTACAGTTTCACATTCTAAAGGAAAGCAATTTTTTGTTAGTGGAATTGAAGGAGAGCAGATACATGGCAAATAGGTTTGAGAAATAAATCTTTTTAAATCTCTTCTGTCAGTCCAGGATCCTTATGCTCAGACCTTAATTTCACTTCTGGGTCTGAAACATATATATTGTTGACCCACACCTAGCCTCTGAATTAGGACAGATTCTTTCTGGGCAATTTTTGCTTTGTTTACGATCCCCCTTCATGGGAAGCTAAATGGTTAACCACCACTGGGAATTTACTGTTGCTTCACTTGGTTCCTAGGACAGCCAAAGTAATTTTGATTGRTACTTGAAAACAAATTCAGTTCTGCTGAGACATCATTGTTGAATGGCACTTGTGTAATGGCCTGATAAATAAACAACTTAACCTGACCCACTGGATCAAATGAGCTTCTAAACAAGTAACTCCTTGTTAACTTTCTGAGTAGTAGTGATGCATTATATTTAATCTTATAAAGCCATGTACACCTCACAGTGTCAGTTACCTAGTTAAAACAACAGATGCCTAATCTGTGAGTCTGTTTCTGTGTGCATTTTATGAATATTTTATTTTCACATGTCAGGTTAAAAGGATACAACATATGTTCACTGACTGGTACATTAGTGGTTAGAAGTACTTTTGTCAGAAGGCAGTGCTAGGCTACATCTCTGTAATTTTTAAATTCTCTGTGTGAAAATAAGGCAGTTGCAAGCTGTCACATACATTCTGCTTTCATAGAAAAGATTCCCTCAGGTTTTAACTCCAGGGTTTTTTTTGATAGTTCTAATAGCTTTATGTTTTAGTAGTTTTATGTTTTTTATTAGCACTTCTGTCTGTTTGCCATTGCCATTTCATCACAAAACTTCTGTGGAAAAGGCAGCCGATGACATGGACAGTGAGTTAAATATTGTAAATATTGGAGAATATTTTCCTTAAGTTAGGAAAACGCATTTGCCAACTTTTACTGCTGTGAATTATACTACATCTAAAATGTCTGCATCCGTAGTTTGATGAAAATTTTGCCCCTGCTCTAAACATACCTCTAAAATTGTGGACTCTCTGTGGTGTGCACTGTTTTGTTTCTGATACTTTGCTCAGAAGTACGTAGTTGTCATCACACTTTTTCTAGATGAGAAGGGTTTGTTTTTATCTCCCCTTATCAAATGTGTCGTTTGTTTGTGTATTTCTTGTAGGTCAAAAAGTCATATCGTCTCAGGGAAGCAGCAGTGTATTGTGGGTTTCCTGGAGCAGCAACTCTAACCAGTAATGAGCAGATTAGACCAGTTAAGCAGTGCCTGGTAAACAGCAATCACAGTGGCAACACCGCACGAGCAGCATCAAAGAGCAGGGGACTTTGGAGTTCTGGAGTCAGTGGGAAATATGCCCAGGATCTCCACTGCCAGAGTGCCTGCAATTTTTACATAGATTTCTATAGCTCTTGTAACGATGTCCGTTAACGCAACAGAGAATGACCCTCCCAGATTCTTCGTCGGCGGAGAAGATGGGGAAGGATTATTGGATTCAGCTAGATCTACAGATTATGAACATTTCTATGACCATGGGGAAGATGAGGAGGAAGAGTATGACTCTGTAAGTACTGTAGGGACTCCTGTTTACTATTCTTTGTCCTCTAGCACTATTTTGCATAATTTTCCTAATTAAAAAAAAGAAATTTTTCAAGAATATTTTTATTGTTTTTCAAAAAAAATTATATTAGTTCATACAAGTCTAGTACTGAAACAGTGTTCATATTGATAAATTGTTCATATTCAGATAATGATCAGTCAGTAATGTTTGGAAAAAACGACACCTGAAAATTAAGTATACCTTGAACTTTGAAGTAGATGGGCTTGATTTTAGAGAGTTTCAGGACAACTGAGGTTGATGTGGCTGCTTTGCAGACTTGGTTTGGATTATGTGAGTGAGCTTGATGGTGGCATAAGCCTCTGTTTCATTTATTTGGATAGTTGGAAGCAAAAGATTATTGGGAATTTTTCTTTTGTATGTTGTCAACTGCTTCACAGTTAACTTCATACTTTTTTTGTTCTTCCTTTTCTTGGCATATTGAAAGTGCATGCTAAATTAATCTCAAGTTATACCATAGTTTAGCATCTTTCTAGAGAGTTCTCAATTGTGTTACAGAACTGTGTTCACCGATTTTTAGTTTGCATGAAACAAACTCTTATATTTTATTATGCAAGAGTCCTTACGTAATTTTTTAAACTTTCGTTGTTTGTTATCCTTGCAGTATTTCACACTATGGAATATATTATGTTTTCACTAATTGAAAATAGTCTAAAAAATTTAAATGCAAGTCAATATTGCTAAAGCACTTCCTGTGATTAAAAATAACTTGGAAATGCAGAGTAGCAGTGCAAAATTAGCAGCTTAGGTAGCTCATTTCAGTGAGTCTGTTTTAGCAATGGGGGGTATTTGGCTATGTTTTCAAGAAGCAATAAGTTGAATTAAAGAATTTGCGGGTTTTTTGTTTGTTTCCTTTAAAGAGCAGAGTACATTGGCGGTTGCCTTTAGAAATGACTCCAATAGAAAGAAATTATTGAAGGTTTAACATGAAAGTAAATACAGAGTATACTAAAAAAGCACAACTGTTTATGCACTAAGTAGTTCAGAAATCTAGAATAGTAGTTTGTGGTTTTCTAGTTTTCCTTTTCATCATTTACTTGTAATATTAGGTGATGAGAAGTCTTGTGACTATTATAGACACAAAAAACCACATAATTGAAGTATCAATTATTAATTAATTTCAATGTAAGCCATAAGTATGATTTTTGTTCAGATTYGACACTCCTGACTTAGATTTGATTGTGTCTGTTTGTTCTTGGTAACAATACTCACAAAAAGTAATGTAGAGTTATTAAACAGTTTCACTCTGAGGTATTTTTTGTGAGGATGCAGTATGATGTACTGTTATGTTGCCTTTTGTCATCTGCTAGCAATTTACCTGACTAAAAACTAAATTAGAGGTAGCTTGAATTTTAAGAGAAAATACCTGCTCTGCTGTTGTTCTGCTAAAACCCTGTTATATTTTGAGAAAACATAATAATTACTTTTCCCTTCCTCCCTGCTTTCTTTCCAGCCACCAGAAAGACAAATTGCAGTTGGGATTTGTTCAATGGCTAAGAAATCAAAGTCCAAACCAATGAAAGAAATTCTTGAACGCCTCTCCATGTTTAAGTATATAACTGTGGTGATATTCGAAGAGGATGTTATTCTGAATGAGCCAGTAGAAAACTGGCCTTTATGTGACTGTCTCATTTCTTTCCACTCTAAAGGTGAATCTTCTAGTAATACAATAAATACTTGTGACATCCAAATTATTTAAATTTTTTGAAGGTCCTTGTAGCTTTTTTGCCTTGCAAAAAAGCAAGGATTTTACTGGATTTTCCTAGGAAGTGACTCATTTGTCTTCCTTACTGTAATGAAAGTGATTTTAAAATGCAGATTTTTTTAAATAGTACTGTTTACATTGGTTGAGAAAGTTCCGTCTGACATGGTGTAAAAATAGCTGTTGCACTGGTAAATACTTATGAAGCAAGTGGAAATAGTGATCTTATACAAAGGTTCCTAACTATTTACTGGTAATGTGTCTTGTAATTTTAATATTTGTCTTAATAAATATTTTAGGGTTTCCACTGGACAAAGCAGTAGCCTATGCAAAACTCAGGAATCCATTCATAATCAATGACTTGAATATGCAGTATCACATACAAGACAGGTAAATAACACTAATAATCTTTAAAAGCAAGCCTTTTATGTCAGAGACAATAAAAATTTGTTATTATTGCATAGCAGCAGTTCCAGTGTATTGTCCCTGTCCATGGCAGAAGGTTTGGAATGAGATGACTTTTAGCATCTCTTGTAATTCCAACCTGTGATTCCAGGACTGTGCAGTAGTTTAAAACAAAATTACAGTGAAACTTACACTTTATTGAAGTATACGTAGTTTTCTGTGATGTGTCTTCAGATACATTTTTTTCTTTTGCTGATTTTATATTGGTATGATTTACTGAGCTAGAAATTTAGTGATGCATTTTTCTAAAGCTTAGCAAATAAAGAAGTTTAAACTCTTAAAATACATATAGAATAGGCAGGTACAGTAGCTGTACAAGCCTCTATAATTGTGGAATTGAAGTGATTTACAGTATTTTTTTCTGAGAAGATGAGACTTAAAAGAAGTTGCTGGTACTAAATGATCATGTGGTTATTGAAAGCGAATCTTCTTTTGGACCTGAGGTCATGCACAGCAAACAATATATATGTTGTGTGTATATATATATATATATGTTTATATATATGTGTTTATATATATATATATATATATATACACACACACATACACATGTATGTATACAAAAAGCAACATGTAGAACAATAGCAAGCAAAATACATAAACATTGGAGCCTTCTGAACAGTGAGCAGACTTGCTATTTTGGATGCCTTCAATTACTGTTCTGTACAAACTTTAACATGCATGGGTCAAAATCCGCTTTAACAAGACAATAGCTCTGTGCTAATGTCTATTGCTTTGCCAGAGAGGAAAGGACTGGCATTGCAAAATTTATTGATGTTCAAGAGATCACTGAAAAGGTGCAGCTGTGTCAGTGACCTTTAAAGTATTATATTAGTAAGCAGAGTGTTTTATATGTAACTGTATCCTATGTGATCTGAAAAAAATTGTGTTTATTTTTCTCCTCCTTTACTCATGGACTCTAAAATGCAAATATTAGCAGGATTTGCTGGCTCATTGCAATATTTGTTCTTCTAGAAGAGAAGTCTATGGTATTCTTAAAGCTGAAGGCATTTTACTTCCTCGCTATGCAGTTCTGAACCGTGATCCCAACAATCCTCAAGGTAAAAAGAACAGACATTAACTATCAACCATTAGCATCTGTAGAATAATATGTGCATAGTGGAAAGCTAAATTTTACTGGCTAGACAGTTAATTTATGCAGTTTGATTTCTTCACCAATATTGAAAGTACTGTTGTGGATTGACTCCTACTGGCTGTGGGGGGCAGTATGTGAAAAAATAAGAATAAAAAAGGGGTTGAGACTGTGTAATTACTGTTCAGCATTAGCAAAAACATGGAGACCTTTTTGTCACAAGTTGAAAACATAGCACCATATATGGCTGCTGTGAAGAAAATTAACTCCATCCCACCCAAAGGCAGTACTAGGTTGCAACTGAGAAGTATGATTCTGACATGCATCTTACAGACGTCATAGAACAGCTAAAATGTAAGGGCCTCCTTACTCAAACTGAGATTTAAAAAGAACAGCATTCAGGATGTTGTATTAACAATTATTGGTAATTTTCCTTAGGAAAGAAATATTGACAGAAACAAATCAGGCTATTGTACCCTTCCCCTTCTGAGTGTAAGCAGCCATGTATTGGAAATCTATTGTAGAAATATCTGCAGATGATGCATTCTGAATATAAATTGGAATTAATTTTTTTATGTGTCTGGAAACAAACTGAACTTTTTCTGCTAAAATGAAGGCTTTAAGTAAGCAACAGTAAGAGATTGCAATGACAGGTCAAGGGAAATTRCATTAAAATGTCTGTGATCTGGGGGAAAAAGGACACATTTATTTGTCAAAAGTGAAATGAAAGCTGCTGCTTGCAGTTAACCAGTATTTAATACCAGATTCCTGATTGCTGATACCAGAGGACCTCATCTGTGCAGGGTGTGTAAATAACAAAGTGTGAGACAGTTCCAACCCTACAGAAGATTCTGTGGCATCTGGCACCACACCATATTCACTGCAGCTTTCTGATACTTCAGAGATAGGCACTGAAAAAACAAGACAGTGCTTCCCTCTCTTCAAAAAATAYGCTGCCTTATGCAGCTTATGCACCAGCAGGAGACAATTTCCTGTCTGACACTGAGGGAATCAACAGAACTTGTGGAACATAGTATTAAAATAAAATAATACAGACATGGTACAGCAAACATATACTGCAAGTGATCATCAGGTCTTTGTGCAGTCGTTAACAAACCAGAGAAACGAAGGTGTAATACATTATTACTATTTTAACCTGCAAAATTAATGCAGATCTCTTAATAATTACATTCCGTTAGTATACCTTTACAGGTTTATTCCTTTGTCTGTTTCTTCAGAATGCAACTTGATTGAAGGAGAAGATCACGTGGAAGTGAATGGAGAAATTTTCCAGAAGCCCTTTGTAGAAAAGCCAGTCAGTGCTGAGGACCACAATGTTTACATTTATTATCCAACATCTGCTGGCGGTGGAAGCCAGAGGCTCTTTCGAAAGGTGAGACTATGGTACTAAACCTTTTGAAAAGCTGCAGGTGTCTAACAAGATTGCAGAGTGATTCTGTCATATCCTGCTTGCCTAGGAATAGTGGCAGATTGGAGAAATTAATTTCAAGAGAACATGTAGATTGAAGGAAGACGTGTTTTCTTGCTATAGAAAGCTCTCCGCTACTGCAGATTTTTAGCACGCACTCAATGCATTTACAGAATCTTACAAAAGATCTTTAGGAAATGGTCAAAAGTTTACTTCATTGATACAGAAATTGTGTCTCCAGTTCAAGTGTGTTATTTTAGATAATTCTAAAGTTTCTCAAGCAGTATCCTTTGAGTTTTTTAATGGAAAAATATGTTTTTCAGATTGGCAGCAGAAGCAGCGTTTACTCTCCTGAAAGCAGTGTGAGAAAAACAGGCTCCTATATTTATGAGGAATTCATGCCTACAGATGGAACTGATGTGAAGGTATGACAATTGCACAATCTTATTTATATTTAGACCAATCAAGTGCTCAGAATTCGTCAGTTTTAAAAACTGTAGAGTATCTTTGTCAAGGATGAATTTTAATTAAGTTTCAATACAGTTCATAAGTAAAGAACGTATTTCTGATTCTAGCTAAACATGGTACTTGTAATGTAGAGCAGCTGTGCTTGCTTTGTTAGATTCAAGGCCTGGAGGCATGTTACCCAACATACTGTCTTTCTTTTTTTGTATTGTATTAGTGCCGGAACAGCATTTACTCTCCCTCGCTAACAGATGCTGCCTAGGTATTTTATCTGAAGGTTAAAGGTTATAAAGAAATCTAATCGACATAGATCTTAGTATGCTAATTAATAAACAAAAGTAACTTGGTAAAATTTTATGAAGAAAAGAACCTTTGTTTACCTTACCTGTAATAATTTTCACTCATTTATTTAATTTCTTAATAGAGGTAAAGATTAGGTACCATAAGAGAATGATGAACCAGAGCAATAACAAAGTAGATGCTAAGTCAGCCAYGTATGAAGATTACTTTCTTTTCCTTTGTGTTCATTCTGTCTATTTGAAGCCCATTTCAAAATATGTGAAAGCTGTTTTACAATGTGCATAAGAGATTACCATATTTAGACAAAAAAAGTGCCAGTGTAGACAGTGGGAGGTCCAATCCAAAATGCCATTTTACCATTTATTAAATGCTGTTTTATTTACCAAGGCAGTAAACTTCTTGGTATCATTTGGTGGTACGTGAGGGGAATGCTCTTTTCATGTTCTCAGAAAAATGCCATGGTGTTCTCTTCTGGTGGTTATTCTGTGCAACACTTTGCAATAGGTTAATTTGAATTTACAGATGTTTGTGTCAGAACCTAGCAAACTTTAGAGATGCAAATAGCTTGAGGAGTAGGGATTATTTTGACTAGTTGTAGTGTAGTCATCAAGCAGCAGTGAGCTTTTAACGAAATAAATAGTAGATTTTCCCATCAGCTTTATATTAGGTGGTTTCACTAATCTCGCATTCTTTCCTGAATTCACTAAATTGGCAACACTGGCAGTAATTTGCTTTATTGAATACTTTATATCAAGGCTTGGAGTTTGTTTTTTTTAGTTAAAGAAATTGTATTTTTAATAGCTGCTGACAAGTGTCTTCTAGCATATGCTCCAGACACCTTCCAGTGAGCATCAGAACTGTAGTAGAGAGATAGCACAATTGTTCTCTCAAGCTCCTGCCTTGTTACCGTAAAGCTGGGCAGATCTTTGCTTTGTATAGTCCTGTTGAAAATGTAAAAATATTTTTTTATTAAGAGAACCACTTAGTCCTGCAACCAGGTTTCCATAATAAGTAAACTTAAATAATTCTCAAATTAACCTGTTCTCCAGGTTCTGCAGATACTTTGGAGAGGAAAACAGTTATATCTCTGTACCATCATAACTGAGAAATTAATCTTTCTTCATTGAGTTTTATAATAACTTTTTCTTGTTCTATTCTAGGCTGTCAGTAAATTATGTGTGTTCTCTGAAGGCAGAGAATGCCACTGAGGAAGGTACTTTAGTGTCACCTTTTAAATTAYGAAAGCAGCTAGTATATTTTGATGTTCTTATCACATTTGAGTTACTTGCATACATTTTGCAAATTTATATAACATAATTTAATTACACTGAATCAAGAGCTCTGGTTTTTCAATATAGGTATACACAGTAGGTCCAGACTATGCTCATGCTGAGGCCCGAAAGTCTCCAGCTCTGGATGGCAAAGTAGAACGAGATAGTGAAGGAAAAGAAGTGAGATATCCAGTCATCCTGAACGCAAGAGAGAAGTTAATTGCGTGGAAAGTATGCCTTGCCTTTAAGGTAAGCGGATTGCTTTCCTATCTGATCAAACACTTAGTGTTAATTAATTGGTTGTCACATGAAGCTTTCCTAGCATTTTAGTGCACAGAGCCAGTAGTGGTAATTGCTGCATAACTCCTAGGAGGGTGAAAAGTTTAACTTCCATATTCACATCTTTTTTTGATCAAGGATTTTTCCTTTAATATATTGAAAAGTTCAGGATACGTTGCTTATGGTGCATTAGTTTCCTGAATTTACATGTTACTATTGTGCCCTCCTAGCCCACAGTATATCTGTTCTATGCGAAATATTTTCACAGGTTTTGGTAATGGTTTCTATGTTAGCGAAACACAGTTTCAGTAACATTTAGTTATAAGTTATAAGGAGCGTATAGTTATAAGGAAGTTTGTGTGATGTGAACTTGACTTTTGATACTAATACTGATAAGGATATGCAGAAAGGATRAAATCAAGTTGGGGATAGACGGCTAAGAATAGGAAGATGTTTGAATGATGTGGGTGAATGTTAACGCGGAACTGACAAAAGGTACTTGAACATAAAATGTGTCATGTTTTTGCATGTTTTCAGATAAAAAATAAAGTTTGTTTAGAATAAGCGATCCTAAATCACTTGAACTTTTATTCTTAAAAACAGCAAACAGTTTGTGGCTTTGATTTGTTACGTGCTAATGGACAGTCGTACGTGTGTGATGTGAATGGCTTCAGTTTTGTGAAAAACTCCATGAAATACTATGATGATTGTGCTAAGATACTGGGGTAAGAGTTTTCTGAATTATTTCAGAAGATTTGCTTGTTAACTCCATTGTATATCACTGTATATCATTGTATATATATATGTATATACATATCATTTATGTACTACAGATTTCTTATTCCTATTAATTATTAACTAAGTATTTATTAAAAATTAGGTCTCGCATTAAGTCATTAAAATAAACAATAAAATTATTAAAATTTAACTTAAAAAAATTCTAGCTAAATTCCTTGTTCCTAAGATCATCCCAAACATCTATTTAAAAGTGCTTAAAGCTTACTGAATAAGTATTTTGAATGCAAGATTAAGCTCTTCAAGGTAGTTGAGATATTTTCAAACTATCTTCTATCATAATATTTTGTCTCTGCCACTGGAGGCAAAAGAAGGTGTAACCAGGGGATCATTAGAATTGGGTACAGAACTCTGAATGCCAAGGAAATGTTACAGTCAAAGTAAGCTGAGCCCATTTTGACTGGCTTCACAGTAAGATTGCACTAATGAGATATGGCATGACTTTTTGCATCATCTAATAGTCTGGAATCTTATGAAAGGTTTTTCAAGTTTTTTTAAGTTTTTTAGCAATTATGTTTTGGCTTATTCTACTTTAAGGTGGACAATTTTCTTCCTCCATGTTACTGCTTTTTATGTAGATATTAATCTGAAATTCAGTATATTTTGATAAAATGTATTTGTGGAAGAACATCATTGTACCCGTCTTCTTGAGGTGAAGATTACATTGTCATTTTTTAGTGATGACCAGTGAATCTACCTATTTTTCCTTTTTTATGAGAAACTTTTAAGAAACTACTGGTAAATATATCAGTTACTCTTTGAGGAGAATAGCTTAGTGATTCTTAGGCACTTGTAGTTAACCAGTGAAGCCAATTGTCTATACCCAAGGAATTCTTGTAGGAACTAGAGTTGAAAAGCTTGAGTTTATTACAAATATAGAGCTGGTAGTCTAAAGTCCCTGTAGCAGTTGTAATAACTTTAAGTCATTAAGTGATCTTTATTACATAAATAAAAGAAAAGTATGTATCTAGACATTTGTGGCTGCTAGTACTYCAAAACTGCATTAATCAAAATGCATATATATAATCTGTTCAGGCTGGAGTTGGCATGTGTTGTATAAGCTTTACAAGTGCTTTAAACTTACTTGATTTGGTTTTTTTTTTCTTTTTAATCTGTTTTTTAGAAACATCATAATGAGAGAACTTGCTCCACAGTTTCAAATACCATGGTCAATTCCTTTGGAAGCTGAAGACATTCCTATTGTGCCAACCACATCTGGAACAATGTAAGAAAATAGTATCTACCCCTGAATTATGCAAATTCCCAGTGTAACTTTTGTGTGAATCTTTTTTTCTCTTTACAAGGTGTGCCCACTTTGGCGTATGAATGGTTGTTTTGTATGCTGAAAACAAGGAAGGAATCACAGTTGCTATGCCTGCAGTCAGAGTTTCTCACCCTTAGTCAAGCTGAGTATAGAACAGCAGATTTTCAAGTGTAGCATCTTTTATGCATAGCTTCCACTGCTAATCATTGTTCCAGCACCAGCTTAATATGCACTTCTAATAAACATGCTCTCTCATTTAATGATCCTCAAAATTGTTGTTTTAAAAACTACTTAAAATAGATGTTCTTTAGTTACCTAAGTCTTAAAAATCAGTATTTATATTTTATACCTTACATCATTTTCAGTTAACCTTATATTCTTGCATATGCCTTCATCACTTCTGTAGTTACGTCAGATGACTACAGCTTTGTCAATTGTCTTGATTGTGGTTGGTTTACTGTTAAATAAAAGAGCCTTGTGTACAGACTTGTAAAATACAACTCTTGAAATTTCAGGATGGAGCTTAGATGTGTTATAGCTGTAATACGCCATGGGGATCGAACACCAAAGCAAAAAATGAAAATGGAAGTAAAACATCAGAGGCAAGTAGAATCTTGGTAAAAATTACTTTCCATGTTTTAGAGTATAGGATTTTGGGAGCTAAGCAAGAATTCACCAGGAATTGCACAATTGCAGGTTGCTTTTTGTTCTGTTTTCATCTAAATCTAACTGATGTTGCAGTTAATTAACAAGTATGCACGTGTCTGTCTAACAGGATTGTCAGCTTGTGCAGATTTCCTTCACATGCTGTGCCTGTTTGATCTTATGGAAAACACTTTTGTATCGATATATGTTTTTATTAAAAACAATGCAGCAGAGAATGTTTCTGTTCTCCATTAGACCATGACTTATGCCTATTGCTTTTTATTCTTGTATACAAGATGTGTTGTGTGACTTTTGTTATTTTTTTTTTGTCAAAGTTTAATAACTCTAAATTTCTGGTAGATACTGTCTTTATGTTAGCATTCATAAAATAACATGCATAAGTGACCTGGAATTAGGTGCAGTTTCAGTAAAAAGGAGTTGTTTCTTTTGGGACTAGATTCTTGCATTCAGTGCATGATGAAGAAGTGTGGGATTGCTTACCTGGTATTTTTGGTCCCTAATTCTGTTCAGGATCATTCTTGAAGATTAAGAATTGACATAGCTGCATATTGAAATATGATACCATTCAAATATATAGAATATCCTCTTTTTTTTTTTTTTTGAAACTGTTAGCAATTCAGTAAGAAAACATTTTCAGTGCTCTTATTTCTCTAATGTGTTGAAGACTTTCTGAGGAGATGGGATTTGAATAAAACTTGGTTTGACCTCTCCTAGTGCAGGTTTTAACCTGACTTTTAAATAGTGTAACGGTAGTAATATTAGATAACTTTAAGAGCCACATATTTAAGAGTCAAGTATAGTAATTTAATTTGCTGATTAAATTTCCTAATCACAAATCTTTCTCTTAAAGGTTTTTTGATCTCTTTGAAAAATGTGATGGATATAAATCTGGAAAACTGAAGCTGAAAAAACCAAAACAGTTGCAGGCAAGTTTGTCTTTATTTTTTTGCTATAATACTTTGTAAGTAGAAATCTATTTAAATAAATTTTATGTTTCCTCTCTTTAGGAAGTGCTTGATATAGCAAGGCAGCTCCTTGTAGAACTTGGGCAAAACAATGATTCTGAAATTGAAGAAAGTAAAGCAAAACTTGAACAGCTAAAGACTGTGTTAGAAATGTAAGTGTCTAATTTTCAGGCTTCATAGTAATGAAGTTATATCTGCTCTTTTGACCTATTTCACCAGTTAGTGCTTGGATTGCAATATAATAATATAATGATTCAAGCACAAAATTCATGTAGAGAATTGATGTCATATTTGAAATGGGCCATCACTTTGTTTTTTTTCTCCTAGACTTTTTAATTTAACTTATTGCTGTATTGAGTGTCTCAGTACACTTGCAACATGAGAAAGTTATCTTCATTGATATTAAATTCTGTCTACTTGCATGTTTTTAAAATAAAAGTATTTTTATGTAGGGTCTTCTTAGTGCACTGTGACATAATGAAGTCTGGTAGAGCCAGTGAGAACTTTAACCATGTGTACTTGTCTACCTAATGCAAACTTTGAGGATTGAACATATATAAGACTTTGTATACTAAGCCTGAAATATTTAGTAATTAAAAAAAAACCCAAAACTTTAAAAACCCAAACAAAATAACAGAAAAAAACAAGGCTTCAGGGTTTGTTAAAGATCTAGGATCTTAGGAATGTACAGTGGTAATAGGTATTTTTAATTTTAAAGATATTGGGGAACAGACAATTCTTTTGAAATGTAAGATAATTTTTAAAATACTGAGTTTTTCTTGAGACCTTAAAAAAAACAGTATCCAGGTATCCATCTACACTGTCAGACCAGTTTCTGGATATTGATAGCCACTATAGTTTTGGATCTGAATAGATGAATTCAGTTGTGCCATCTGCAAATACTGCGTGTTATAGTTTGGGGTTCTTCCCAGTTTTATGTTCAGTGTTGTAAAAAAATTGAATTAGTTAGTATTTTATGATATTCCATTATAGCGTAGGTATTACTTCTGCTAACTCTGTGCTTGTTGAGTTAATGTTTATTAACTCAAATGGTGGTCAAATGCACAACTCACTGACCAGCAGAGATTAATTATATCCTGCTGCAGGATGTTMGCAGTTTTGGAGGAAAATATTTAAAATGTTTGTCTCTTTCTTCCTCTCTCACTTCTCCCTGTTCACGCTTCAGGTATGGGCATTTTTCAGGCATAAATCGCAAAGTTCAGTTAACGTATCTTCCTCATGGCTGCCCGAAGACTTCCAGTGAAGAGGAAGGTCTTGTATTACTTTTGTACCTAATAGTTTAATATCATGTGTGTATAAATAGTCATGGGCGAGTGGTGTAACATGTCTTAATGTTAAGGAGGAATATTTTGTTCTGAAGGAATGTTTACATTGTTACCAGATACTCACGGTCTCTTAATCTGCTGAATTGTACACGTGAAAACCCTGAAGTAAATTCTACCTGAAAATTCTATCCCTGCTCTTTCGCAGCAGAAAAGTAACATTAAACAAAAACTTCAGTGATTCACCAGAGTGGTGTTTGGAGCCAGTATAAGTAAATCTTACTCAACAATTACTATCTTTAAAATGTTTATTAAATGTAGGATGTTTAGCATCCATTTTGTTTTAATTTTTCTTTCTTGGTTTACTTTTTGCTTCAGATTCATGCTAAATATTTTTCTTATATATTCTCTTCATATTTTACCTACTTCTGTTTTTTCTGCGTAAAGTGCCCATTTAGTTCACAAGGTTAATATTTCCTTAATGCTAGAATGCTATTAAAGATTCATAATGTTGAAGAGATCCTTTAACGATCCTTTCATAGATCAAATATTTTTTGTTCATTTGGAAAGAAAAACTTACAATATACTTCACTACTAAAATCCTCTTCCTATGTGCAATTAGATAATAGAAGAAATGAGCCATCCCTGCTTCTGGTTCTAAAATGGGGAGGAGAATTGACCCCTGCAGGCAGGGTTCAAGCAGAGGAGCTTGGAAGAGCTTTCAGGTGTATGTATCCAGGTGGACAAGGTAAAAAGAAAATAATAATAATAATAATTAAAAAAAAAGTCATGTGAGTGTCATAAATCACTTTTGAAGATAAACAAGTGCAAAATGAAAGTTTGAGCAAAATATTTGTTTGATAGGAGATTATGCTGGCTTTCCTGGATGTGGTTTACTGAGATTACATAGCACTTACCGACATGATCTGAAAATTTACGCTTCTGATGAGGGACGAGTTCAGATGACTGCAGCAGCTTTTGCAAAGGTATGATGTGGAATGATATTTTCAGTTTTAAAAATCTGATGTTCTCAAGTTTGTTTTTTGTTTTAAAGACTGGGAGAGATACACAGTTTATTAGAAAAAGATATTTTTGAAGAGGAGTTTAATGTGAAAAAGTATCCAATTAGTGTGCCAAACGTTTGAAGTTCTTTGAGCAGATGAAGATAGGTTTTAATTAAGCAGCCCTGTCCGAGGCACCTTTGTTCTGCAAGGCTCTCCTCCATAGGATTCTTTGAGTAAGGTAAAGTCTGCTCATTTGAAGTCATGGACTCTAATGCAAGTGTTTCGTCTTTTTCACATCTCTGTGGATCTGTTGTAATGTCAGATTTCAATTACTAAGACTGGTATTGACTTTACTTTCCTGACACTTCTGAGTAACAGGTCCAGGGCAATGCACATGCTCAGTAGTTTATCAATAACCTGTGTTAAGGGATTGTCCTGGGTGTTTTCCAGTAATGTGATTGCTTGTGCCTCCAGTATTGCCATGGAGGTATCCAGGGCCAAGAGGTTCCATGGAAACAGGGCCTGCAGTTAGGAGACTTTCTCAACTTGTGTTAAGACTATTCCATCCATTTCCCTTTCTAATTTGTATCATCTGTAGCAGAGGTCCACTTGATATTGTTCTGTCTTTGTTGCTTCCAAAAGGTCCTATTTCTAGTTACAGCAAAAATCCATTCATGTGAACTATTCTGCCCTTATCTCTGTAATTTGAATTAACCTAAAGCTCTACAAGTCTTCAGACTTCTGTTTCTCCTGTTTCTTTCCATGATGTGTATTTTTGTACAGAAATATTCCAGTCATCTGACCTGCTTTCTCCTTGGCAGCAGGCTTGAAGAAACACACCATTTCCTTCCTTATTCCAGAGTCCTTCCACGGGCGGAAAAGTCACAAAAGTTTCCAGATTTTTTCRTTTTGTAATTCTCCATTCACCTCTTGTTCAAAGCTGTTGATTGTCCTGTAGTTCACATGGCTTGGGCTTTTGCCTCTGTAGACTCTACCTGTCTCCCGTTTGTTCTGCCAGATGCTGTTTGGTTTGCTAACTCTTCCCATAGCTCCTCTCAAAAGTAACTCAAATCCTTCAGCAAAGCACATCATCCACAAGTCAGGCAGCTGTTGCTTCTAGCCTCAGGGCGAAAGCACCTTTGCTCCCTACAATCCAAGGCCTGAAAAGCTGGTGCTGGGGAGCATTCTCTGTGACATGCCATCATCACTGTTGCACCATGATTATTGATCTTGCACGCTAGCAGTTTTTACGGGGCCATTTCTCTGTTAATACATGCATTGTGTCCCTTTTTATCTAACCCATAGTGAAGAGATACATCTTGAATTTAAGTTAGTGTTTTGGGTGCATTTTTTTTGATAGTCATATTCGTATCTTTATCTGTTTGCCTGAAAAATTGTATTGTTTGCTTCAGGGACTGCTGGCCTTAGAGGGAGAGCTGACTCCTATTCTTGTCCAGATGGTGAAAAGTGCTAATATGAATGGTCTGTTGGACAGTGACAGTGATTCTTTAAGCAGCTGTCAGCATCGTGTTAAAGCAAGACTCCATGAAATTCTCCAGAGAGATAGAGAATTTACTGCTGATGACTATGATAAGGTTAGCACTTGATTGTATTTCCTGTGAAATAAAATAAATAGTAATGAAAATTCCTGTGCAAAAGTAATGAGCAGTGATTTTATGCATATGTTTTGCAGAATTACTTGGGTGCTTGCAAATAGTTTGAACAGTAAAGAGGGCTGTACCATTTGTGGCTGTAGGTATTTTGGGTAATTGGGATAGTTACAAACTTTGAAGAAGGACTAGATGGGGATATCATTTGTAAATCTTTTTATTCCAGAAATGAAGTTATATTCTTTACTGTTTTTGTAATCTTTACTTTCTCAATGTGTAGTGTAACAAAATGGTTGCCTGCTTACTGGAGTTGTTTCAGTATTTAATCTGCTGCATTTTTTCTTTTCTTAGAATACTAAGATACTGAAAATCAGTGGAATATTTTCTAATCAGTGAAATGAAATACTTCATTAACATGCCAAAGTAGTGAAGGGTAGTATAGTTTATTTCAACTTTGTACAGAACACATAATTGTTCCTAGTTTTAAATGCATTGTTTGTTATAGTTAAGAAATTTGTCTTTCAGTTGCCCTTACTGTCTTGTATAACAACTAAATCAAAGTCCTCAAATGAGGTTTAAGCTTAAAGTGCTGTTTTTTGAAAAACTGTTGAGAGCAAATAAATGAAGAATAATATACCCTGTAAATACTCTGTGTGGATTCATTTAAACATATGAAGTATCATGCAAACCGCTGCAAGCAGGGGATCCRTCAGTAATTGGAAAATGCAAAGATTTATTGATGTTTTTTATATAGATATAATCAGATTAGAAKTGTGGCTGGAGCTAATTGAGTACTCTTCACTCACTAAAAGTAACTMATCTTTGGGATTATGAAACAATATATAAAAGCTTTTGGGGGATTCATTTATTTGCATAAGTTTTTTTATTTACTTGCGATTGGGGAAAACTGGGTTTTATTCCTTTGCTTCCTTCCCTATTATAAATCAATATAAACAAATCAATTTCCTGATTTACTTTGTTGTAGTGGGGAGATAGGAACTGCTTACTCTTAGGTAGAGGGCAGAAATTTTCCATACCCAAATTAGTCTATTCATTTCGGGAAACTAAGAAAAGTGAAAATAAGTGTGTGTTTTGTATATAAATTACTATTTAATATCATTAGTCACTTCGGATTCTGGAGACTTTTCTAAAAAAATTAGGTGAAGCCCCACACATTGATTATTGTTTTAGTGACAGACAACTTGATGGTGATAGTTTGTAGCTTTTACCATTTCTGTAATTARTTCAGTTCTGGAGAACATTTTATATGTTCTTGATATATGTGGATTTAAAGTGTTTCTTTCTGTGTTTGTATCCTGCAGTCCTCTAGAAACAAAAATCTAGGACAGAAGCAGATAAACTTTTCTTTAAGGTATCAGTTATTGTAAATCTGATTGTTTGTATAAAGAAAAAATATTTTGTAAGGCATGTAGCCTAATGACAATATTTCTAATAGAATTTTTAGTAAGGATTTGAATAGAGAATTTATGGAAGGAAGTTATGGAAGCTTGCTTTAAATATCTTTCCAGTTTTCCTGTTTTGGAATAAAAGAAATGTTTTTATGAGTTCTTGTAGTTACTCACATTTACTGTATAGAATTAGTTGCTCTATGAATTTCTTATTGCCTCTGAATCTCTAGTAAATGGTATTACCTTTTGATGTATTTTCTTAGTATCTCAAAGAGAATAGATAATTGAGAAATTGCTTATAAAAATTCTAATAACCTGCTTGAGTGCTTTTCCTCCAATCCTTGGAATCTTTGACATGTTACGTCTTATCTCACCACGTCTTTAAAAACTAATCTGTTCAGTTAATTTTGTGTTTATCTCAAATTCCAGCTTACTCCATCTGGAAGCATCTCGCTGATAAAATCAATGCAGGTTATTAAAAATCCTGTAAAGACATGTGACAAGGTCTATTTCTTGATCCAGAGCTTGACTTCTCAGATCAGGCAGAGAATGGAAGACCCAAAGTCTGCAGGTACTGAAACATTTTTGTACTTGTATTTAGTTTCTCTAGTTTACATATATGAAAAAGAATTGTAACATAACTTCTCTTATGAACCTCAGTTTTAAAAGAATATTAGCCAATCAATAATGAATTATGGATTTTCACCATCTGATTTCATATGCATAGTTTTAAAGTGAAAAGTAGGAGGAACATGTGGTGATTATGCAGGTAAGAGCTCTGTGGTTAGAAATTCAGGCCTCCAGTGTTTGCAGAAATTCTTGTCTTAGTTACTTGAAACTCAGCACTCCACAAAAGTAATAGGAAAAGTCAATGGTACTAAGGCTAAGTTATGGGGGTGCATCTTATATTTAAGTGGTGTATTTCTGCAGCAGTGTGTTTTACTACCATAGTGTAGCTATGTAGTTGTGATGCTTTCACCACTGAAATGAATCTTTTGTCCAGCTGTCCTTCTTAATAGTAATGCAGTTAATTTATTTGATCCCTCTACAATTTAGTTGTTGCTATCATGTGAGTAAAATGTCCCTTTGTTACTTGAATGACCTTAATTACTTATAAGAGATGTATGTCTATTTAGATATTCAGCTATACCACAGTGAAACACTAGAACTGATGTTGCGCAGATGGGCCAAATTGGAAAAAGACTTCAAAACAAAAAATGGAAGATACGATATTAGCAAAATTCCTGATATTTATGACTGTATAAAATATGATGTACAGCACAATGGATCCTTAAAATTAGAAAACACAATGGAATTATACAGACTTTCAAAGGCTTTAGCTGACATTGTGATACCTCAGGTAAGCATTTTTAGTTATTAAGTAGAAGAAAGTGTAGAATAAATGTTTTTTCAAATTTTTTGTGCAAAATATCTACTCTGTGTTTTCTATTGAAGCTCCTACTTTTTGCAGTAATAGAAGGCTTTAACATGATCTCATATTTTTCAGTAGCAAATTGATTGGGATTTTTTAAGAAAAATTCAATTCATAATTAATTAAGGTGTGTTCAGTGTGAACTTTTCTTAGAAATTTAAGGTGTAAACATGCCTCCTTCCTTTACAGCAGTGTATTAAAATAAAGCAGTTCATYCCCGCTATTTGTCATAGATTTATGTGCAGTCTTTATGAACAAYGCTGCATTCTGAAATGGCTTTTAATTTCATTTCCCCTGCTTACAGAAATTTCATTTTTGGGCTCTCTGTAAGTGACACTGGAAATCCTAATCTATGTAATTTACCTTATTTTAAACAATTTTAATTTAAAAATACCTTCCTGCTTTTTCAAAATGCTAACAGTCTSTGTGATATGAATGTAGACATTAAATAGCATAGCATTGCAGGCCAGAAGTAGACAAGTTAAACTTACATGCTCTGCAGGCTGTTAAATTTGGGTTAGCTCTAAAATCTTGTAGGTGGCAGGACGTGATACTGATCTGTGTTAACAGGAGAGAGGAGACTAAAGCTTTCCCCAAGTGTCCTTGCAGTTAGAGAGCACTGTGGCAACAGAGGTATTCACCCATGTTGTGTGCAAAAGTGAGGAAAGTTCTTCCTCTACCTATCTCTCAAATTCCTCGATAAAGAGGACAAAAATAGTAATGCATTGTGTTTTGTGGGTCTGTCAAGCTGGAATTCTGAACACAAAGTCAGAACAGAGCCGGTAAAAATGAGGACATACACTGAAGGAAGAAAAGCAAAGAAAATTTGATAGCCTATATAATGCAAAGGAAGAGTGCTTATGTTGTTCCTAGGGCAACAGGAAGATTCATTCTAACTGTGAGAGCACTTTCATAGCGGGGCAGCACTGAGTATGAAGCTCCTGGAAGAACATATTTTTGAATATTGATGATACTATAACATAATGTGTCCCAGTTGTACATAAATACCATTCATGTTATTATTTGAGGTAAAGAGAAGATTTTCTCTGGGATAGTCTACACCAAACTGAGACAGGCATATCAAATATGTCTCTTCATTGACTGTTAAAATAAAAAGGCATTGTGGAGGCAAGATAGGAGATGGAGATGGTGACAGGAAGGAGGAATGACTCCGTAGATGTTTTGGTTAAGAAGAAGAGTTTTATCATACTCTGAAGGTAAATCCACTTTTGTAGTTTAATTAGTGGATAACAAAATTTCTCTGTATCAAATCGAACAACAGGAAGGTGAACTGCTTGTTGAAGCTATATCAGTAATCAGATGTAGTAAAAATGCTAAACAAAATGCTTTGCAGCCAGAGAAAACTAATAGGTGACTAACTTACTTTAATAGGAAAGCTTTGAATTAGAAGGCATTTTAATCTTTAACTGAATTTTAAACGTCAATTTGTTTATACACAGGAATATGGTATTTCTAAAGCTGAGAAATTGGAGATTGCCAAAGGTTACTGCACTCCTTTAGTCAGAAAAATTCGTTCTGACCTTCAGAGAACTCAAGATGACGACACTGTAAATAAGCTTCACCCTCTGTAAGCCAGTTACTTTTTTACATGGTTACATTAACTTCCATAAAAATTAAAGATATTCCATAGCTTTCATACTTGAAGTATCTTTTTAGCTCACAGAAATTAGAAAGTGTAATTTATTGATTTATTAACTTTTATTTTAAAAATAGGGACATGTCTCATCAGTTCTAATAGCATTTTTCTTTCTTTTAAGCTACTCCAGGGGTGTAATGTCCCCGGAACGCCATGTTCGTACCCGGCTGTATTTCACCAGTGAGAGTCATGTCCACTCTCTGTTATCCACCCTTCGTTATGGTGCCTTATGTGATGTAAGTTCCTCTGTTGAAGCTCTGATGCTTTGAGAGCAACCTCAATCTTCCTGTGATTGTATCAATTGAAAGTTTAACAGACTTTGAAATTTATTGAATTTTTTCAAATGTTTGGTATCTTATGCAGAAACATATTTCAAATTGCACATTACAGGACATGCTGATTTCCATCAAAGTTATGCTGTGTGCTATTAGCTATATGTGTTAGAATCACAAATAGATGAAGACGTGTCAGATACTATTGTTTTGCCTTCTGTTGTCACCAATAGTTCTTACAACTCTTTTACCTTCAAGTTATCATTTAGAGTTCTCTTGGATTTGCTTCTGGACTGACTTATTATTTTTTCACCATTGACATATTGCCAGGATGTCCCTACCTAATTTCAATACTGCTCATATAGTACTAAGTTCCTTCTGTAAATTGAATTGTCTTACTTGCCTATATTGTTGTAGAATACTACTAAAGTGGTGCATTATTTTCTGTCTGATGTCTTTGACACTGAAAAGACTAGGTCTGCAGATTCAGAAATGACTCATATTGAGCTCTTTGAGAAGATAAATGCAGCACCACAAACCCTAGCTACCTTCCTGTAAGATAGAGCTTGACTAATATACTACTTTTCAAATTGTTGTACTCACATACTTGCTTCTGGTAAAGGGTGACTAAACTCAGTGATGGCAAAACCATTTTTAAATCTTTGTGACGYGCTACAACAGGTACACTCCAAGTTTTAGTCTGATAAAAAGTCTAATTTTTCTTGAAGGTGGATTACTAAATGATTGGTTTCCTACAGCATGAAAAAGGTGACTATTCATTTAAGAACTTTGGGATGTGATGGTTGTATTTCCTCTATATACTATAAAGCTTCATTCACTCTGATATCTCTGTTAGCATGATACCTAAAAACATTTTCCACAATATACTAGCTGAAATAAATTTATTGCAAAATTAGCAGTCCTCATCAGGAGAATTGAAAATAATGCATCTATCGACATATCATCATTGGTGAAAAAACATGAAAGACACACTGAAATAAGATATGAAAAGTTCTGATCTTCACTTTTCAGTCATTTGAAGAGCAATTTTTAGTCACTCATAGAGATTTATAATTGTTTTTTTGGTTGTAGGTCTGCATTTTCCTTAACTATGGTAAGCTTTACACTTCCACTATGAATTTTAATCTGTGTAAATGGGGAAGAGTGAAATCATGAGTCTTTTTAAAGAAAATATTTTATTCGTTGATTTTTTTTTTCCTCATAAGGAATCAAAAGATGAACAGTGGAAACGAGCTATGGATTACTTAAATGTGGTCAATGAACTCAATTACATGACACAAATTGTTATCATGCTTTATGAGGATCCAAACAAGGTATTTGAGATGCATAAATATCTTCAGAAATGAGTAGTGCTCAGCTATGTATTAAAGTATAAACCTATTTAAATATTTTCCTTCAGGAACTTTCTTCAGAAGAACGGTTTCATGTAGAGCTGCACTTCAGTCCTGGAGCTAAAGGCTGTGAGGAAGACAAAAATTTACCAGCTGGATATGGATACAGACCTGCCTCCAGAGAGGTAATAATTATGCCTTTCTTTGAGGCAAAACTTTTTTTTTTTTGGATATGGACATACCTAAAATAAATACAAGTGTGGTTGTTAGCTGTTGTTGAGTTTTTTGGGGTGGGTTTTTTTTTTTTTTGCTTGTTTGTTTGTTTTGTTTTGTTTCCTTTTTGGGGGGACTTCTTTTGGTTGTAGAATAATTCCCAATAAAATACAAGCAATCCCAATATTTTCCATACTGAATGGGCACTGAGGTAAAGGACAATAATTTGGATGTTCTAAGGCTTTGCCACAATTTTTACTAGAAATACTACAAAAATACTCACTCTAAGAAAAGTGGTATCAACATCAGTGTCACATGAATAATACCCTGGCAACTAGAAGACATTTAAGAAACTAGTATGACGTATCTGTGGGTGCAGATTGTTGAGGAAGGATTGGTATTTTCAGAGATGCATGGTCAGGTCCATGGAATTACCACTGCTTTTTGAGAAAGGAATGAAAGCAGAGCTTGACTGGAATTCTTCTAAATAGAAGAAGGAAGAAGAAATACATCTAGATTATTGAAGTCTAGAGCAATTTGTTCAGTAATATATGATTTACATCTTGTATTTTTAAAATCAGCTTGTTTTATCTTTACGCAGAATATTTATTTAAGAGCCACTTCTGTCTACATGTCTGAAGGTGTGCAGACAAATTGAACATGAATTATGTATTTTCTTAGAATGAAGGCTCGAAGAAAACTTCTCATAGAAATGATAGTGATGAGGAGGCACACGCTTCAAAAAGAGATGAAATGGATCGATCAGTAGTGATGTTCAAGCCAATGGTATCAGATCCAATTCATATACACAGAAAGTCACCCCTTCCAAGATCCAGGAAGATTGGTTCTGTTGAAGTAAGTGTTTGTGTTCCAGATAATTACTGTCAAAGGCATCAACTTTTGCTTACTTTTAAGAAAACAAAACCAAATGTAATTTTGCTTTTGATTACACAGGACCAGTATGATACAACTCACAGAAGGTTTGCCCTTACTCAGTGCGAAATCCTTCATGACAGTAATGTGTCTGAAGGAATTTTTAAAAAAATTAAGTTATTTTACTTCTGTGATAAGACTTACTTCATTTTTTAAGCCATTTTAGAAAAGTTGGTATTTGAAAATGAAGACTCTATCAGTATAAACCTGCATCTACAGGCTAACATATTTTGTATTCGTCCTTACAAGACAGCTATTACTGGGAGTTGAACAAACTTTCAGGCTGATTGTGCTGAAAGGGAACAAAGGGATTAGGGGTGGCAGGGGAGGTACAGGAGATGAGATGTCTTCTGCTGTATTTGCTTTCATGTGGAGTGAAAGTGACTCCACTTACAAGCTTTTGAAGGTAAGAAGATAAAAGTGGAAGCTTTCTTTTCTGGTGGCTGGGGTTGTGTTTCATGAATTCTTTAGATAACTYCTTGATCTAGTTTGCTGTCTTGAAGCCCATATAGGTATGCTTCACAAATTTGGCTTAATGTCACAGAGGTGGGGGAATGCACAGCTGTGTTACTGATAGCATTGGGATGGTTGAGTGGCAAATTTAAGATGGTGCTTAGTGGCACTTCTGTGATATTAATGCTAGAAGCAGACTAACGGCTTCTTGTTGCCTCATTTTCAGTTGCTTAAAACCATCAGAAATGAAGATTCACACCAAAAGCTTTTCCTCTCATGTTTGTGTTGGGAATGAGTTATCTGTATGCAGTGGAAGTGTTATAGATTTGCAAATCACTTGGTTATTGGCAGTATGGAGAGAAAAAGATGCATGATTCCCTTCTGTAAGGATATCTGTATAACTTCACATGACTTCCATAAATTAACAGACATAATAAATGTTAATGTCTTACATTTTCTAAGTTTTTCATGAACAAATGCTCACAACATCAATATTTTTGATTTTAAAAGATATTTTTGCTATGATCATGCAAACTCCCCTCCTAACTATGAGTTCACCTGTGCACAGCTGAATAGTCTATTACTTCAGACTTTCAACCATTTTCATAAATTATATCAAAGTTTCTTTCACAAGATAGCAGTAGCACAAATTGCCAGATTTTGACTCTGCAGTTAATATATGTTGAGATGGAAAGTGTTTCAGCATTCAGAGCTTTCTTATTTACTGATAGGAAGTAGCCAATTTAGAGAAAATATATGCTATAAAACCTTTTTTCTTAGAAGTAAAATCAGAATTTTCATCTGGCCTACTGAAATCTGCAAAACCAGTGTTTGGAATATCTAAATAGTATTTTGGAGCATTTAAAAAAAAAAGTCACTTCAACTTAAACTGCAACTGCCTTGAACTTTTTTTTTCTTTTTTTTTTTTTCCTTTTTTCCCTCCTGTAAGGCAATTCTCTTTTCACCTATGTCCATTCATTTGAAAGTATACAGTCAGGTGTGTGAGATTATATGGAAGTTTTAATCTGGGTTATAGTCAGCAATATTTACAGAAGGAATGCAAATGTTACTGAGTCATAAAAAGAAAAAAAAAAACTGAGTTATAATAGTGAAATAAGAATGTAAAGCTCATGGACATTGGAAAGCAAACTATTACAAAAAATGTTAATTGCTAATGATACCTGATGGTGTAGACATGCGAGGGGGTGCTTAGCCTGACACTGTCCTCCCATGATGTCTTAGTGAGGTCTCCTACATCAGATAATTTTTAGGACGTTTTTGATTGAGTAGCACCATCAGGTTGGTGCTACTACCATTGAGTTAGCTGTAAAGTCTCAAAGGCAGTTTTTAAAATGAGGAGCTTTCAGATAAGCTTATAGACTAGAAATGCAAACTGTTAAGTAATAAACAGGAAAGTTTAATGTATTTAAGAGGGAAAAAACTATTAAACAGTATGTCAAAGATAGCAGAAGTCCTGTTTCCAACATGTGAAAAATTCTTTAAGTTATGAAACAATTATTGAAAACAAATCATTTTCTCTCATATCTTATAACTAGTCTACTAGAAATTTGATTGAAGTGTTGTAGTAAAAAATATAGTTGGGTGAAAAGATAAAAGTGAAACTGATAACTTTCTAATATTGTATTATTCTTCTCTATTCGCGGTTTAATAGTTTAAAAAGTAGTATATAAAAGGGTGTAAGCAGATTGGTTTTTTTTCTTTTCTGTTCATTTGGCTCTGTTGTATCTAACTTTGCATGCTTTGCTGTTTTTTGCCCCCTTTCTCACTTCCAGGAAGAGAGCCCCCTGAGTGTGTCTAGCCCAGAGTGTATTGGTACCTGGCTGCATTACACCAGTGGTGTGGGTACTGGGCGTCGAAGGCGCAGATCAGGGGAACAAATCACTTCTTCCCCTGTCTCCCCTAAATCACTGGCTTTCACATCCAGTATTTTTGGCTCATGGCAACAGGTTTTTAAACTTTACTTCATTAAACATTTTATGCATTCCAAGCAACAACTGTCTTTAAGGACATCTAATCCCTTCTTATGGATTATGTTTCAAGCAATACCTTCCACTTTTTGAAATTACTTGCCAAGAATGTTTGGGGGGAAAAAGAACAAGTGCAAGTTTTTCCACTGAATGTGTTACACTTTCATAAAATTTGGTTTCTTTATAGGAATTGCAAATGTTACCTCAGTAAAAAAGACTTAGTGTTCTACCTAATAAAAGAGAATTATACTTTGGTTTAGTTGTCCTTTAAGACTTTGAAACCAGCATTGCTTAATTTGGTGGTAGGTAAATTGAAAAAGAAATTAATAATTGCAACCAATACCATTTAAAATAATTTATTTGGTACTTCATGTTGCTATTCAAAACTTGTTTTGCATATATTATATTTTCAGTGGCCTGGTATTAACTATTGCAGGGAAAAAACTCTAGCACTAATAATTCTTGCCATCTGTATCCAGAGAGATCTGAAACTCCCAACACAGTACATCATCCATTGACTTGTACAATATTTTGAAAGTTGTTCCTCATAAAGGGGGGTGAGGGGAAGGCCGGGAATAAAAGAAACAGTAAATGTTTTGGAAGTACCACTGAAGATCTGAAGCTTATAGATTGCAGAATGTCAAGATATTGTTTACGTGTTGGACAATGGATGGTGTTCTGTAACAATAGCCTTTTTCTTTGAAAATTTTCDTAATTTATTATGGAAAATTCTAAACCAATTTACATTAGAACACGTTATATCAGCAGAAGCTGTGAGCATCTGAAGGTTATACTGATTGAGCCTGTGCATGGTCAGTGATCATATGGTGTCCTCAATAGCTTGTCTGTCTTTTCCTTCCCTCCCCTCCTTTTTTCAATACAGGCGCAGTTTAGGAAAGTGCATTTGGTAAAATGAAATAAAATGTCTCAAATGTTTGTTTTCATATTAGTCTTGGTCTGTGTCCTTTCTCATTCTGAATGCTTGCTTTGCACCACTTCATTGCAAGGAACTCATACGTGAAATGGACTCCCTTCAGAAGGGGATATTGCATGATCTTTCATGTTTCCTTTACATATTTTTACTAACACTTATCATATAGCTTATTAACACGTCTGTCTGAAACAGGCTGCTGTATCAAGTTAAATGGATGTTTCATGCTGCTGTTCTACTTTCCCTTATTTTTTTGTTTATTATATCCAGGTCCTATCAGAAAGCACTAGTAACTTAAGAACACCAAGAACTATTCTGGAACAAAAGCAGAGTGGTCTAGGTATGTGCCTACAATTGAAATTTTGTTTGATGTTACCAGCCTTTCATCTGCCCACTGTTCTCTATAGTTCTATATTCTTTGAATAGCTTTTTTGTTAACAGGACCCAATAGTACTTGGTATCAATAACACACGCTGAGTGTCTGCCTATGGACTGGACAACTTTTTTGCAGCAAATTTCTTTAATAAAAAACTGAAAAGAGCAAATTGTTTGAAACTGTTCATGGTACACAGGATTGCTCACAACAGGATTGTTTTTAACATAAAGTAGATTTTTAAGATATGGTCATTTCTGATTGAGCTTTTGGATTTTGCAAGAATCTTTTGGATTAAAATGGCCTGATCTGGAAACAGGTCTTGAAAATTTCTGTTTCCTGCCATGGGCAATTGATGAAAGTGAAGATGTTTTACCGAAGGGAGGGGATGGGCAGGAAACATCAAGTTTCTTGATAGTGTCAGGGATTTTGCACATATTCCCTCTCCTAAAGTTAATTTCTTCTTTTCAGCATTAAAATGAATCATGCTATAATTCAAAGACTTCTTTCAAATTCTCTTAATTCAAGTGGTGCTTTTCTGTTGCTTTATTAAAACAGGCATACATATGACTCACATTCAAAAAAATGAAATAATGCACTACTGTCAATCATTATTGCTTTTTTTCCTGTGCATCATGGCAAAAATGAAGTATAAAAGATGCATAACCGATACGCATAAACTTAGAAGTAGCTTTTCCTTTCTTTGCAAAGATAAGTATTTTTGTATGTCTGATCTTTCTGTGATGCCTCTCTTCCCATTACATTTTTCCCTTAGTAAAATGCTTACATCAGGTGCTCTTGTTTATTGAAGTCCCGATTTTTATTTATGTGCTTGCTAAAGTCAAAGGAATTTTCTTGTGTGTGACACAATATGGCTTGTGGAAGTTGATGTATTTCTGTGCATAGATTAAGGTATTACATTTCGTGTGAAAGGCTTTTGCCACAGACCAGGCACCAGTTTATTTTGGCTGTGATTGGTCACATGTGCTAGTAATGTTTCCCCTCACTGGATCATTATACATAATGAAAGGAAGTATTGCTGTTTTTCAAAAAAAGATCTGCTGCTACTTACCTAAAATGTAAAAGATAAGTTCCGGGTGAAAAACCACTTGTCCTTTCAACTAGTAGTAAAATGAAAAGGAAAAAAATTGCAACTTTCTTCCATTTTGTTCATTGTTGTATGTAAGTTTCATTTATGGTTGATGATTACGAAAGTTTTTTTTATATTTTTGTCTGTGGCTTTCAGTGATTTGTTTAAAATCCCATTCTAGTTGCAAGAATGTATGAGCTGTAACAAAGTCCTGTCACTTGCATGGAACTGTGCAAAAGTCTTCTCAGGAAAGGAAGTCAAGTTAAACTTGATGACACTTGTAGGTATTTTCAGTTTGTAACCTTGTCAGTAATGGTAGCTGAAATATGAACAGAGTATTTCCAGTTTGTTAAGGTTTTTTTGGTGTTAGAAGAGAATTCCCRTACTAAGTCTGTGGAAATGCATGAGTACTTCATTGCAGCCTGTCATCTCAAAGGTTGATTTGGATGAAAGCAATGAGCGGTATTTTTCCAGTTTATATTTCAGGAATACAGCTTTTAAAACACAGAACTCTCACTTATCACTATCTCATTATCATCATCATCGTCATCATCATGTTCATTTTGTTTTGTTGTTTTGTTTATGTTTACATTGATGCTAACTGGTAATTTTTTTTTACCAAAAGTGAAAACAGGACAAGAACTCACTTGTTAAAGCAAATCCTCTCTTTGCACAAATAGCAGAGTGTGCTGTTTCATGAGTAGAAGCACAATAAATTATAGTTTCAGCCTACAAGTCCCACTCTGACATTACAAGCATATTGTGAACCTGTCCAAGGCACTGCCAAAAGCTGCCTTTTGTGTGGTAAGAGCCATGTGCTTGCATGCTGCATGCATCCCCAATGTGAATGGACAAACACCTGGTTGTTGTATGTATTTTCTCTAACTCCCATCAGGGTCTCACTGTGCGGGCCTGTTTAGCACCTCAGTGCTCGGGGGTTCTTCAAGTGCACCTAACCTACAGGATTATGCTCGTACACATCGTAAAAAGCTGACTTCTTCTGGCTTCATAGATGGTATGTGCACACTCTCGCACATGCACGCACATCCCACGTGCCACACTGAACTTCTAAATATTTTAATGGAATCCTAGAATCTTTGGCCTTAGTATTAATTTTGTGGGTTTCTGTTTCTTCTTTATTGCCCATAGCTTGCTTATGTTTAACTTAATAGCATAGTTAATTCATGGTTGAATTGAACACCAGCTCACTGACTTGTAATGTGTGCCAGGAGATTTCAGCAAGTGCATATTTTAAGTAAACTGGAAGGTTTTTTAAAAATTCTTTAATAGTTTTAAACTCTTGTTTTTGTCACTGCTAATTGATCTTGAAATTACATCCATTATTTGGAACATACACAAGGAATGAAAGAAATTTAAAACTAATAAGTTAAATACTGATGGTGAAAATTTTAGGATTCCTGACCTTTTTTTTTTGGTGGGTTTTGGATGACAAAGGAGCAGGAGATTTTCAGTTTTGAATAATCTGGGATAGAGAAGAAACTCTCTCACTAGATTTCAGAATGTAAAGATGCCAAAGCACACCTTTACAACTCTGAGGTGAAACAATATTCATGCTTTTTCCCCCCACTTCACCACTCAATGTTTGAGTCTAACCTGAATAACCTTATATGCCAGAATTACTAGCTCATTCTGCTTGTTTTCACACACTTCATTGCACATCTTGTAGTTACCAACAATCCAAATTTTCTTCTTTTTAACATCTATTTAGATTTTAGCTCTTTTCCTTGGTCCCTTCTGCATGCCACTCACTTCTAATACCTTCTCATCTTTTCTTTTTTCCTTTCTTCTTCCTTTCCTAATTTAAAATCTCCCTCTTTTGGTAGCTGTTACAAATTTCAGGTACCTGTTTTTCTCTTTCTCAGACACCACACGTGGTTCTGCTGTTAAAAGGTTTTCTATCTCATTTGCTCGACACCCAACCAATGGTACGTTTTGCTTTTATTTTAAAAACAGAATCAAAAACAAAAGGTTCCTTGCTTCATCCCTTTTATTTTTAAATATGGGGTGTACAGTATCATCAGTTGTCCGTTGTTCCTAACTTCAAGCACAATTCCAAATATATTTGTAATCATAAGCTATCCTAAATCCTTTCTTTACCATTCATTAGTGTAAATACATCAAAATTCATTCCTTAGTAAAATCCGTGAAAAAAATAATGAAGTGCTACTGTCAGTCATGTTCTCTCTAATTATTCTCCACAAGTTCTTGTGTGATCAGAGTATATGGTACAAGGTACAATGAAATCTGATCATATTAGACACACACTTCTTGACAGGTGCTGCTTCTTTGTCTTTCTCCTGTTGAGCTGATTCTCTGAGCCTGCCCATTCTAAAATAAATCACAAAATTGAAAGCTGGAGTTTGACTATCTTCCTGAAGTGATTTTAAATTACAAAAACGAAAGCAGAAGCTTTGGTTCTGTTCTTGCTAAATTGCTGTATTTTTCATGGGGAAAAAATTTATTTTACCTTATCGTACTTCTTTGTTCATCAGATGTGCAAATTACTTAAATATTGCACTAAAAATCACAGCAAGAAAGCTGTGACTTCTTGAGCAGCACTGACCTCTTGAACTTCAAGAGTGAGAGGTAATTGTCTTCATTTTGCAAAAATTCTTGTTTAACACGCAGGACAGAGGTATGTCTTTTTCTTCCTTGCGCCTCCCTTTCTGCATGATTAAATAGGCCCTAGTTATAGCTTGTTCTTGCAAAGTGGACTCAGTCTTCAGTGCCCACCAGACCTTAATGTTGCTTTTCCAAATTTCTTAACTTCAGTTTTGAAATGTGCATGACTGCTGGCTGAGTTCAGTGATAGTGATACTGGAATTGCAGTGGAAATCATCAGTGTTTTTCATGTTATATTCAAAATACATTTACTTAGAAACTAAGTTAAAAAAAAAAAAAAGACTGAGCTTTTTTTGACTTTGCTTAGAAGCAAAGTACTCTTTTATATTCATTTTGAACTTGTAATGACTTTTTTGCACTGCAGTGCTTCTTGAAGGAAACCTATAGTAAGGCTAAATTTATACCACTAAGACTGTGTTTGATCTGAAAGACCAATTCTGATGTCCTATTTCAAATACAAAAGTGAGGAATCCTTTTTATATCTTAAGACTCAAACTAAACAGCATTTCCAAAAACATACAAGTTCAGAAAGTAAGAACTGCATTTGAGAATCTGTGGCTAATAATATGATAACTTTCTGTTTCATTTAGCACTACCTTTTTGTGACTGCATTCTTTTAAAAAAGTATCTAAATAGCTTTTCTTGATCACATTGATTGTTCTGATTCATTTAATGCAGCAGTTTTACCATGTATCTTCAACAAGAACAATGCATGTAGTACAAGCTCCTATGAACCCTAAGTATATTGCAGGTTTTCAAGGGTTCTTTACTAACACAACTTCATATTGATGTTGTCTCGTCTGTCCTCAGGACTGTCATTTTTATTATCCTTGTTCCTTTCACTCTATTTTTTTCTTCTATGTTGTTATCACACCCTCTTAACTCATTTCAGACTACCCCCCCATCTTTAGTTCAAGGAACATGGTGAAACAAGTGTCTTCTGAAAGTGCTTTACCTTATTTTCTGGGCCTCTGCAGAACACCCACACCTCTTTAGGTGCTGGTCCATTTCCTCTGTGGAATTTCTAGGCTCCGGTGGTATGTCTCTACAGCTTTTGAATCTAAGACAGCAGGGTGGCTTTTTGAGATGCTGTGTGAACCCTTTCATTGTCTTGCTGTTTGATGCTTCAAGAATAAATTCAGATAAAGATCAAAGGCTGTTAATGTACAGTAAATTGCTTTCTTAAAAGGGATACTGTCAGGCTTCTTCATTCAAAATTTCAAATTTRTGTCTCATAACATCATACTACATTTACTGTAAAATTTTTGAATAAAACACTACACATAGATTACCAGGTTATGTTTTTAGTCATATCCCTTAGACATAAAGATATTACAGTGATCTGCTGGGATATGACTACTTGACAGCAGAATTGTGAAAACTCAACAAAAACTTTTGAAGGGGAAATTCCTAAAACAAGAAAATGCTATTCTTTTTTTTTTCTCTTTTTTTTTTTTTTAGGGCTTGGGTGCATTTGGAATTTCTTTCTGGTTCTCTGTAACATGCTCTATAACAATAATAGTTACTAAAAAGTTAACCTGACATTGTCCCACTTCATTAATTGCAAAATTAGAAAAATAAATTCTCATTCAAGTGATAGTAACTTTTCTGTCAGGGTAAAGAGAAATCTAAACATTTTACTGTAATACAACGAAAGGGTTTGTGCTTTACATGCATGTATATAGTTATTTAGGCTATTAATTTGTATGCCAAGCATCTTAGTGCTTACACTGAAGCTTAGCTACCAACTAAATAAGAGAACAGAATTTTAACTCTTATCAGGATGTTTCTTTTGTACACAAACCCCAAGTTTTCATGAAATAAAACATTTTACTTACAATATAAGCTGACATAAGTACATTTCATTTGGTTGTTTATTTGTAGCAATGGTCCCTGAAATTTGAGTATGGCCAAGGTGCATCTAAGTATAGACATTTGGGGGTTGAATCTCTTTGAATTTCTTCTTTATGAAAAGTACTAATGGGGAGCACTGGATATCACAGGCATATTGTTGCTTATTATGTTATGGGAAAGAACAGTTCACACTCATAATGCTAATAGCTCTAATAAATATACCTTGAACTGAAATCTAAACATTGTTTCATTCACTATTGCCTCTACATTTAATTGTCTTACAAGAAATTTACATTGCAAAGTTTTAATGTTGAACTCTGTTGAAAGCACTAATGGACATATTTTCCTCTATTGAAATGCAGTTGGATGAAAAGCTGTTTATTGAGTTATCAAACTTGCATCACTTTAGAGAACTGCAAATCTTTTTTCGCTGAGATGTTGAAATGCTTTTTAGTCTGTTAGTAGTATGRATATGCATGGTTAGTGTATAATCAATACTAACATAGAAAAGCGAAGTCCAATAAATTTGTAATATTTTGTTTGCTTTACTTACTTGTTCTAATATATGAAACTTCTAGTGTTTTAATACTGTTTTTAAATGCATAAAGGTAGGTATATATCTGTCTTAGAAAGTAAAACTATGTAACCTCAAAGTATAAAAATGCTAACAGTGGTTTTCCTTTAATATTAAAGGCAATGGCTTGTTTTCACAGAAAACTGAAGATGATAGAAAAGGAATTCTGCAAATTTATTTCTTGGAAGATATAGCATTTTTACCTCTTGTCTGCTAACAAAATAGCTATCCTATTTTCTTGCATGAATGAGTTATCTATTTAGTCTTGTGCCAGTTATGAGAATAAATAGGAGAAATACAACCTTTTCCTAACTTTTTAAAATACTTTTTGTGTGATCTGCTAAGCTTGTCTTAAATGTTCTTTCATGAAATGATTTGGGAGTAGAGCACAGTTCTAATGTTGGAATAATTTCTGTGTGCACATGTACTTCAAGTGTAGGTGGGATTTGTATCTTATGGTATGTTACATAGTATCTTTAACTTAGTATAAGCTAGAAATTGGTTCATCTTGTTCCAACTCCTGTAATACTTAATTCCCAATGGCTGCTCGTGCTAATGTAAAATAAGCACTTTTTATCATGCATTAATGCAGTAGCTTAAATCCTCCTAATGTTTGGAAATCTTTTTTTATTATTTTTTCTTTTAGGTTTTGAACTGTATTCCATGGTGCCTTCTATTTGCCCTTTGGAAACTCTACACAATTCCTTGTCTCTGAAGCAGGTGGATGAATTTCTTGCTTCTGTGGCTGCTCCATCAAGGGATAATCTACAGGAGACATGTACTGGTTTAAGTTTGTAATTATGTTCATTTTAACTTCTTAACTATAGTCTAGTTAATCTTTGCAGTGTTTTGCAGCTAACAGGTAAACTAAGGATACTGCTTTTAAAGAAAATGAAAACGTACATAAAACAAAATTTTACACTTTGCAGTAAGTATCCTGTTGTGGGTATGGACACTTACGATTCATTGAACTAATGTCTCTTTGGCTGGAGTAGTAAATTAAGAATTTAACGAAGTCATAATTGGTTTATTTCCTTTATTATTACATTGACTTCTCTCTACTGTCCACACTGTCAGCTGAATTACAGGTAATGCTTTTCAGGAAGCATGCAGTATTCCCAGCCTTATACTGTACTGTTGTACTGGCACTAACCTCAGCAGAATAGCAGTGCATTTACACTTAATTTTCAGCATTAATTGAGGTTTCAAGTGCTTTGCAGTTACTTAGCTTTTTAGCAGTTTGTGCTGCCTATTTAAAGTTTAGGTGATCTTGAAAGGAAATAGGAGCTGAGTTCTATCCATCTGCACGTGTCTGGGAAAATGATTTCCCATCGTGATTTTATTGTTATGTCTTTGGAAATTATTTCATTTAGGTCAGATTTACCATATATTAGGTTGCTTATAAATAATGTGTCAGATGACTGAAAATTCTTCTTCCTAAGGAAGTGTCTAAAGACTCGTGCTTTGATCAGAAAGCTTGTACTTGGAAATATTGATACAATGGTTATCTACCTGTTAGGATTTTTCTCTGTTTTCTGTTACAGGACTTTTCCTTTTGGCCCCCATTATTTTATACAGTTTAGATTTTAATCAGCAGCTAATTTGATATGATGTGCATCCTGTGTTTGAGAAGGAATATAAGCAATTTAAGAAAATTGGTGTTACTGAAAAAGAGCTCAGGGAGGCTTACAAATATATTAAAATTGTCAGCTACTTAAAATGCCTTTTTATACTGGTTAGGAAGTTTGTGTGTGTTTAAAGCAGTTCAGAATTTAAGAGTACACAAGATGACAAATACTGAAAGAAAAAACCTGTCATACTCAGTGTATGATTGTCACCTTTCTACCAAGGAGTGATTGGAAATGAGACCTGATATGATTAAAATTAGAGATGTTTGGCTCTCCTGCTTTCTTGTACTCTTTGGAGGTTGTCCAGAGATTAATTCATTGTGTGCACTTTTCCTAGGTGTGTCCTGTCCTGACCTCAGGCCTGTTCAGGTGCAATCTTCATAACCTATGAGAAGTAGCACTAACGCTTTTGCCAATCTCCTGGCAGGGCAGCTGGTACTGAAATTCTGCCTTAACAGCATGAACTTACTGTGTTGCTTTCTGGGTAAAAAAGAGATTTTAAGAATTGTCTTTTATGGTGAGAAGCTTTGACACTAGAGTAAAAAATTGGTAGCTGAGCAGCCAGTTGTATAAGTGTGCTGTTTTGCTGGATGTATACAGAATCCTGTGGCTACTTTTGATATTTAGCTCAAGTGAAAGTATTTTTATTATTAATGATTTTTTTTCCCCCATCATTTCAGCTTCTCCAACTTACATGATGCCCCTTTCAGGAAGAAAACTTTCTTTAAATACATATACCCCTGCAAAAATTCAGCCAACTCCACTGGAAACTTTGCCTGAAAGGCTAGCAGTAGAGACACCAGCCTTATGTAAGTAAATTCTGTCAGAGGCGGAATGACTAACTTGATTATTTCCAGCAGTATAATTCTTCCTTACGTATTACATGACTTCATAGGGTAGCTATTTCTTAACATTCCCTATGTAAGTGGAATAATTTTGTGGGTCAGCAAGAATTCAATAGTATTGCACAAATAGCTTTAGCAGTAAAACTGTGTTAAATACTTTCTCTTATCCTCTGAATTGTTTCATTTTCTATGGCCTGAAGTTCATGAGATTTTGCTTTGAAGTGTGACAGCTATCTCCAAGGAAGACAAAGTAAATTTATGTATTAAAATGGCAGAGTTTCTAAGATATTTTCTGAACACCTAATGTGGAGGTCTATGACCAGGTTCTGACTAAAGGTGCCAATAACATGATGATGCATTTCATGATTAATATGTTCAGTCTGAACTGTTGGCCTGCTTTGGGGTGGTTTTGCTGTTCAGAGAACAAATGTCACTTGGATTTCTGATTTAATTGGATCATGTAGCTTACTTGTGTCTATGCTAGGTGACAAGCATTTTTCTTGCCTTTGATGCATTTTAGCATGTATGTTCTTAAGTGGAAAACCTAATACTTTGTCTCTCTGTACAGCTACCCCTGGATCTCCTGTTAATGTACCTAATATTAAACCATCTCTTGAAGAGGCCTCACTGCAGGCAGAACTTCATGTTGAAACTCCTAAGAAGAAATGATCAGACAAAATTGGAAACAACTTCTTAAACAATTCTTTAGTGTGCATTCAAGCAAATTGCTGAGCTTTCAAAAGCCATTCATGTCTGCAGTTCATAATGCATTTAAGATTCTTTAGTTTATATGTGATTAATCAGTATGCACAGTATTTAGGTCAAGCATCTTTTCTCATTTTCTAAAATATTTCAGGAAATATACTTATCAGTTTGATGAACCGCACATCTTTTAGTGGAAAAGGCTGCACATGAACCTTTTCTGTGTCTTCAAATAGCTACTGTAAATCTGCACAAAAAGAAAATGGTATGTGTTACAGTGGCTCTGTTGATTTCACTGTAATGAAGGCGTTGTTTGTTGTCATCATAAACTTCTATTTTCAGGAGTTTATAAACACCCTGTGAATTTCTTCTGTGTGCTGAAACTGAACACACATCTTGACTTCTTTTAATTTAACTGCATTTCCAAAGTGATCTCTTCTGCATGGTTTGGAGATAGATATTTTCGGCATTTTAAGTATTTTATATCATATATGCTGCAATAATTAGGCAGGATGGAGTGAGTTAATGTATCAGCACTTTTGACTACTCTTTTTTCTGTGTTTACATCGGACCTGTACTATTCAAATCTACCTTCTCTTTTATTGTTCAGTATACTTGCTTGTATACGGGTACCTGTATGTCATCCAGCAGATAAACTGTCTTTTATATGTTTTTATCAAAACCTTCTTTTGTTTACTAAAAAAGACAGTTTTATTTTCTTTGCCATATGTTTCTACAAAAAGATGATACTAAAAAGCAAGTTTTGTAGAAGGAGAAATGATTACATCTGGTCTGCTAGTCTGTTTATTCTAGAAGTTGTAAATATTCCATCTGTGCTTTATTATCATTCCTTCAGCATAGAGAGAGACTGTGGACTACCAGAAGCCAGTGCATACTGTTGCAAAAAACTCAGGATTCGTCATGGCCTGGGAATTTTCATACCTCCTTCCAATCTAGGTGGTTGAAGCAGCTCTCAAAAAAAACCCCCCTTTTATAAGATATCTAAGAAGTGTTTGTAAATCAGTGGAACATGGAGTTATGGGGTTATGTAGAATAATCATCCAATCTAAGCAATTATTGTAATTTTTTTTCTGTGGCATGAAAAATTACTGATTATAATTATCCCAAATATATGAAAATATTGACCACTTCTTTAAATTCAAGTGACTAAGTAATTAGAATGGACTTCATAACTACAAGTTAGGTAATTCCTTTCATATTTAAGCTGCAGAAGACAAAGCTTATGAGTTACTTGTCTCCAGAGCCAGTGCAACTATAATTACATTCACTTTGCCACAGGGTCTCTTTTCAGTGTTTACCATATATGAAATGGCTTCAGCAGACTATTTCTAACAATGCTGGTTAAATACCAAAAAATATGAAGGGTTTCACAGCTATATACTATAAGCATTTAATTTTCTGTAGTGTAATTATATTATTGACAATGTTGGTCTTGCACACAAGTGAATGTACACTTGTTTACTGTAAAAATAAAACCTCTAAAAATTGAACTATATGTATCATTTCAGTCAACCAAAGCTGTGGCATAACTTTTTTTATGTGCTTCTAAATAAAATCAAGTTCACTGGCAAATCAAGTTCACTCTATTGTGTTTTCTTGTAAAAGCACTATGAAGTATAGTGAGTAGTTAACAAAGTAATCTCAATGAAAGACAATTCACATAGAAACCAATTATTTGCAGATTAGCCTGRATTTCTTTCGGTGGTAAGGATATGGCATAAGAAATCATAATAACATTTTATACTGAAATCACTCCTCAGAAAGATAAGTGACAGTCACACATTGTGCAGTGCTTAGTCGTGTTCCAGAATGGTAAACTCAAATCCAGAGACTGTGAGTGTTCTTCACATTTCTATTGAGAGTGACAGTGGGGCACATTTTGGAATCCGCAGATTTGAACCTATTTTTAATTCTGTTTCTTTAGTGTCTCAGTTTGAAAGACAGGTGTTTGCTAATGAAGGCAGGGGACCTCCCGTGGATTGGTGGATATGATCCCCCACCCTTCCCTCCGAATTCTTATAGCRTTGAAATCACAGGCTTTCAGGCAAGGATGTGGGTAAAAGTGAATAACAGTTTTTTTACTAATATGTATAACAAGGTGAAATAAGTGACAACAAYGATAGCACAGCCAACCCAGCCACAAACCCAGTGACAGCTTCACACAGAGACATACCCTCCACTTTGGTGCAGTTACGGTCCCACTTGGCAGGGGCGCTGTTGGCTCCCAGGCAGGCAGGGCGGGTGTGATGATTCCCCGGCAGCTGCAGGAGGTGCTGTGACGTGGGTCCTGGCTAGGTTCAGAGCTCCCACATGGCCAAGGACGGGCACAAGCCGGCAGAGATGGATGGAGAAAAGTTCCCTTACAAACTCACAAGGGAAAAATGCCATTCCCGGTGCTTCTTCTGGATAGCAAGAAACCTCAGAACGGCCACATGGGCAAAGYGATGAGCAGAGTCCCATGGCTGTATATGAGATGTATCAGAACTCAACTACTGTAGCTGGAATCACAGGGGTCTCAGCAAGGCACTGGGGCAGAAAACCATAGAGTAGCAAACAGGAACCAACGGCAGGAAACTGGGTTCTACAGCAGCAGCAGGCGAGCTCTCTCCCACAGGCACCAGGTCCACCCTCCTCCCCCAAGACAAGTAGGGCAGGAAGGTAAAACTACCCCACTCCCCACACATACACACACGCCCTTCCCAAGCCCAGAACTGCCACGAGAACCTCCTTCTCTCCAAAGAGAGGAAAAAGGGAAAAAAACTGCCAGGCAGGAGGAGTGTTGGGGAGACTCTTTTCTCCCACCCAGGGCTTGGCACCTTCTTTTGTTCTGCCTAAGCAATTGTCATTAAGGTAACCATTTGGCCATTAAGCATATCTTAATAACAAAATGGGAAAGAAACTCCCCAAGAAAGGAAACAAGAGGAGAAACCTTAACCCACAACATTTATGCAATAGCATTCTCATATTAAATTTTTTGAACTTAGCTGATTGTATTCGAACCAGATTTGACAGAGGTCAAATAATATGGTTACAGAAAATCAGTGGTTGAATATGACTGTAACTCCCAAAATATTATTGCCCTGCAGTGTAGTTTAAGTGACTATTTAATTTAGCATTTCTTCAAAAATGAAGCATCATTACAAAACAGACCAAAAAAATAMTTGTGGAAACTCCTAAAATTAATTTAAATCTTGCTTTATGTTTATTATATTAAATAAATTTGATTTATGTAATTACCCAATAACATAGACGTTGTTAAGGGAAAGCAGATGTGTTTCCAAAGGTCAGTTGTTAGGAATTCATATAAACAAGGCTAGGGAGGTATGCATGCAAAAAATGATTATACATATTATTACATAATAATGTATTAAAAATAATAATACATTGAACAATAGCATCAAAAATAATTCAAAGGAAGAGATGAGACAAAAGATTTTTAAAAGCTGTTTCAGTGCAATAGACAAGTGGTAGAATGTAGAGCTTTAACACTACTTTCTGTCATCTAAAAAGGATGGAAGCATAATATTCCTTCATTTTTCCTGCATTTTTCTTTATCAGTTTATAGCAATTATATTTTAGACCCGTAAGTAACTTGCAAAAGAAAAAACAGCAAAAACTCGTTCAAAAGATCAGTTCTGCAAGAAGCAATTTAAGCAAAGAAGTGTATTTTCTTGTCATGTTTATTTTTCTAAGTAGTGGTTTTCATTTTGCTTGCTTTTGTAAGAGGACAAATTTCATTGAGTATTTTCAAATACTATTTTTTTGATTCCCTCATTTAGCTCTTTAAAACAACCATATTGTGTTGTGAGATACTGAAACTGGTCTAACAGCAAAGCAGTGCAGAGTGTATTACAGTGAAAAATAGATGTTGAATAAAAAAATAGGCCAAATATTTTATCTATAAATAAAGGGAATGTATGAGCGTGTGAATGGCATCAAATGTGGGCCTAGGAGGAGAATGCACTAAATACAGAGAACATCCATATCATAGAAAGTAGAAGCTAGTGTGGAAAAGACCTTACAACAAGCTTAAATTCTACATTGATACAAAAGCWGTTCTAAAATGGACTTGCTTAAAGAAAAATAGACTGAATGTAAAAGTTTTTTGTCGCTCTGCCACACCGTGTGTGAATGTAGATTATAGAAATAGAATTCAAATCCAGAGTTCTAAAAATTAGAACTTGCAGATCTCTTCCCTGTTCAAAGGGACAAAAGTCACTGATAAGGGAAAACCAGGAAAAACAAGATCACTGGGTAACGTGCATTTTGCACCAGAGCCAGAATCCTTCTAATATAACAGCAGTATATTAGCTTCCAACAAAGCCTGTTTGGTCTGGGTTCACCTACTTACCTCCTGTCCTATTTCATCTTTCCAGAAGAAGAAATAACTGCTCCTTTATTTAGTAAGATTATTATTTGTTGTATACTAATACAAATACTAAAATTGACGTGAATCTTTTAAAATCTGAGTATAAGTCCATTCAGACTTCCTGTCTTGTCTTCAGATACTTGATAGCTTTTTAGTTTCTCGTTTGGATGACAGCTGCCAATATATTTAGACTTAAAATATATGTAAATCTTCCATAAATTATTTTAAAAGGCTACTCTGAAAAATATTTTGAACTATTTATGAATCTTAACTTAGAGTCTGTAGCTATAAAGAGTACTTGCACAGAACATGTAGCATTTCTAATACTGAAAAAAAAACCAAAGGAGAAAACCAAACCAAAATAATTCAGAAGGCTGAAATGTCATTGTATTTGAAACCGAATGGAAAATGCAAAGATCTGGATATTCCTGCCTTTTCTAGCTTTAATATTAGTTATGAACAATTAAACACTGATGTTGTGGTTTGAACTTGGCCGAAAGCCAAAGCACCTAACTACATTCTCTCCCCCCCGCTCCACTGGAGAAGGGAGAGCAAAAGCCCAATTAACACTAAAATTTGTGGCTTTTAGATAAGATAACATAATTAAGAGAAAGATACATATATGCTGCAGAAAATGGTCAGACAGGCTGAATAACTTAAGTTGCAAAATAGTTTCATTACTAAAAACTACTAAGAATACTACCGCACTGGGGAGGGGAACAGAGGGAAAAATTTACAAGGAGAAGAAAATAAAAATGGACATTTTAAGACACCTGTTAAGCTTTCTGGGAACCTGTCTCTCTTCCAGGTTGTCCCTCCCCACCCCTCATGCCTTCCCGTGCGCAAGAGAGGCAGGGGATGAAAGTTAAACATAGATCAAACTACTCATTACAGTTATTGTCCAGCACCCTAGGACAAGAGTCCTTACAGTTCCAAACTGTGGAAGTTCTTTTCCCAAGAAACAGTCAGTGTATAACTGCTGATGGCATGGGATTCTTTACCTTGTGGGAAGAAAGGAAGACAGTCCTCCATGGCTGACTGCGTTATATTGGTGGTGTAAGGCCACTCTCTCAAATCTCCTGGGAGAACACAGCTTCTTCTAAGCCCCACTTGCTTCAGACGTGGGGCAGGGGCACCTCTTCCCCCTTTTTGGCTCATGATCAGTCCAGTCCTCAAAGGCCAGGTTTTTATCTTGGATGCAGGGCCTCTCTTTTCTATACAGGACTCCCATTGAAGAAATAGTCCTTTCAAGACCAGCTTGTTTTCTCTATGTTGAGCACCACAGCAAAAAAAAAAAAGCATCTGTCTTCTTCTTACTATGATCTTGGGTCTCCATTTTTTTTCCTTAAATCTCCTCACCCTCCTCCTCTGTCCTCCCCCAGTGCCTGATACTAAGAACCTAAAAACTAAATGGCAGCTGCAAACTATCTTGTTTTGAATTCTTCATAAGTACAAGACCATATGTCATCACAGAGGTGTAACGATCATGTGCAATTGGCCAAGGCCTGATGGGCAGCCTGTCCATCAACCTCAAAGTCATAATGGATTGGTTCTGAAACACAGGGGGTAGGGCTCATTTTGCTGGAGAAGAAGGAGAATGCTTCTAGAACTTTGTCACAGGAGCCATCTTTGTGGTTTCTTGGTCCCATGCCCCCACCACCAAATAACCGGACCGAGCAAAGCCAGGACAACTGACTAAAACTGTGTGCAGTTCTGGGCCACACAAATTAAGAATTATGCTAAGGCACCTGAATGCGTCCAGAGGAAGGTAGAAGGGCTGGAAGGTATGTCCTGCAAGGAGTGGTGGGGTTTGATTAGTTTGGAGAGAAGGAGGCTGAGGGGCAACATCATTGCTCTGTTGAGCTCCCAGAGGAGAGAACGTGGGAAAGGTTCTGGGCTCTTCTCCCTGTAATCCAGCAATAAGATGCATGGAAATGGTTCAAAGTTGCATCAGAGGAGGTTCAGACTGGACATTAGGAAACATTTGTTTTCTGAGAGGGTGGTCAAAGCCTGTCACCGGCTTTCTAGAGAGATGGTTGATACCCTGTGCCTGTCAATGCCTTAAAAACAGGCTTTTGGATAACGTCTTTTATAAAGGGCTGTAAATTTAAATTGGGTCAGCCCTGAGGTGGTCAGGCAGTTAAACTAGATGATCATTTGAGGTGCCTTCCAACTGAACTATTCTATTCTATTCTATTCTATTCTATTCTATTCTATTCTATTCTATTCTATTCTATTCTATTCTATTCTATTCTATTCTATTCTGTTACTAGTTGCCACATATTTTAGGCTCAACATGGGCTGTGCATTCAATCCACGACCACTAAGGATAAACAAGGATCATGGGAACACAGTAACTCAGGCTGGAAAGGGCCTCGGAAAGACACACTTTTTTTTTTTTTCCAGAAAAAAAACCCCAGATTTTCAAAATAATGGCTACAATTCATCATAAGGGAAATTGAATATTTAATAAAAATATTCTCATTAGGCTTTGGAATTAAATGCATGAACAGAGAATCAAAGAAACAGATGAGTAAATATTCTTGATGAATAAATATGCTCAGCTTTCAGCTGTTTAATTTAATAACTTCACTATTGCTCAAAATACCATAGCAGTTTCCAACATAAAAATGTGAAATACAGGAATAACATGAGAAATAAGGCTTTTGATAAAAGCAGTGTAAGGATAATAAATCAGGAAGAGCTTGGAGAGAAGAAGAGAAATCGAGCTGTTTCTTTGTATTTTACCTTTAATATTGTGTTTACTTTTCTAAATTGTCTTGTTATTCTAATTGACTGTCATTGATATGGGAAACTACTGATGAGCACAGATACTCTGAGATGTCGGTACTTCATGTTCTGCCCAGCATGATGCAGAGAAAATGGCTTATAATGGTCTCTTTTGCTCTATGTTACAATAGCACTAAAAAGTGTTAACCAGATCTTATCTGAGAAAACAAATCCCAAGTTCTCTAAAGTATCTTTGTTTTCCATGTAAAATCTTGGATTCCTTAATAAACAATCACCACYGCGGCTTGCCCGCTACTCCTTAGAACTCCATTTCAGTCTGACTGAAAACTCAGTTGACAGCAAGAGGAGGAAGCTGTTGGAAGGGAGAAGGGAGCTGTTCGTTGGCAGAAAGTTGTGATACACTAACTCACAAAATCTTACAGCCTCATTTATACCTCAGGAACATGGGCTTTCCTGCTCAGGCTAGTATTGCAGGTGTCAACATGAATCAAAGAAATTTGTGTACTGTAAGCATGGGGGAACATGGGGCATCATAGTGCCTGCCAGGTTCCTTTTCTTACACTGCTTCTTGACCAGATACATTCTCCATGTTCTGTGCTAAATTTACTAATTTAGTTCTTAGAACACTTTTGCGATCTTGCAAATCCAATGACTGTTAGGGACTTGCAGAGCCTGTAATTACAATTCCGCATAAAAATCTTGGGGTTTATTTCTCTGTTGTTTGTTCTAGCTGAGAATTTGCAAGAAACACAAATTCCAGGAGCACTTGAGTGCCAATGGAATGCCAACAACCGTCTGTGCAATTCAAGACCAGATCAGCTGTAACTTTCTTGGCAGGACCACTGGGACTATTGGGAGAACAGTATGGGGGTCCTCTGTGTCTTCCCAATGAGGGTAATAGTAATAAACTTTAGCTGTGTGTTTAAGAATGTGTCTTTAAAGACCCAGTTTCAGAAACAAAACCTAGCTCAAGTCCACCCATAGGGACTTAAAACCTGTGTGATAGAACTCCTACCATTAAGGGGGAAAACCAGGACTATGACATCATACTTTTTGTTCCCCTTCCCTTTTACTTGCAGAAGCCAAGTTAAGCAATTGTTTGCAAGGGTCTCTGAAGGAATCTATTTGCCTGAGTGGGCAATAGGGAAACGATCTAGCTGGTTGTTGGCAAAATGCATTACTAAAGGTTTGTTATCCTGTCAGTGTTTGAACTTTGTAGGCTGTATGGCAACACCACAAATGAGGGTATTCCAGTAAGGACAAGGTTAGCTAAAGATGGTTACTTGCCCATTCTTAACAGCTGTGTACGACAGCAAATGGCATGCGAGACTAACGCTCTTTAAACAAGGCTCAGGACAGGTGGGGTCAATGGGAGACGCTGAGGCTGAGACCGGGGAGGGAGGCGGAGCTCAAGGAACGGCCGGGATGCATCGCTCGGTGCCGCCGCCGCCGCATTCCGTCCTCAACCCGGCGCCGGGCGGGCCCGGGGAACTGGAGCGCTCCGGACGCCGCCGCTGGCAGCCGCTGCCGCGCGGGCCCCACTGCGCCGAGTCACTGGTAGGAGCGGGTGGGGATGGAGCTCCGGCTCGGTAGCCTCTGGTCCTGCCCTCGGCTCCCGGAGTGGGGAGGGCGGTTGGGCCCAGGGAGGTGCCGTGGGGTGGGAGTGGGGCGAAAGCAGTGCGGAGTGGGCGGTGGGGCCCGTCGGAGCCGCGGTAGTGCCGCCCGGTACGGACTGGGCGGCCCGGGGGCGACGGCGGGCCCGCGGGTTGGGGGCTGGGCGGGCCGTGCAGGTCCCGGAGACCGGCCCGCGGCCCCGAGTGCGGCGGGGCTGAACCGCCTGCGAGGACCACTACAGGAGCTTCCCGGCAGCCCTGAAAGGCGGGCAGGACGCTGATGGCGATCCCCATGTGTGCAGGGAAGCCGGGRATTTGCCGTTCAGGGCCTAAGCCTGTGCTGAGGCTGCTCAAGTGCGCTCTCCGTGCCACTCAATGGGTGACAGTGTAAGCGCTGGAAAAGCCCGAAATATATCTGTTAGCAGTGATGTCTTTTACTAATATGTATGTGTATTTAGGGTGCATAACCATCTCCCCAGTTGCAATTTAAAGCCCTCAGCAGCCCCCATACTCTCAGGCAAGTGATAAACTTGAATGTGGCCTTCCTGTTGGGTCTGACAGTAACGAAGTGCACTAGTTTACAGCCTTTTGTGTAATAGATTTTGGTTCRTTAAGAGTAGACTTCAGAGAGATTCAGAATTCTGCTTAAAGATTCCCAATGTGACTTGTGATGCTCACTAACTGCCCTTGTGCACGCTAAGGTGTATGAAAATGTTACTTTACAGAGTATGAAATAAGCTAGGCTGCTTTGCTTTGCCAGTTCTGTCTCTGCACGTTTACTGGGAGAGTGTTTCTGAGCAGTTGCATTGCTGTTTTGAGTGGTCTGCAGATTGTAGGAAAATAATCTCAGATCTTAATTCTCTGTACATATTATTTATATGCTGTTTTATATAGGGATTTTACCTGCCGTAAATGTGTGTATATATCTGTTACAAAGAAAATACTCCGTGATGAATATTAACAAATGTTTCCAAAGAATGTGTATTTGTGTGTTCTCTAGATTGGGCCAGGATGTCATTCATGTATGCTTGCATAGCTGCATGCCGAAATGAATCGACGTCAGAAAGCTGATCCTCCCACCAGCCCCATGCTGTTGGTGTATTTTGAACCAAATTCCATCTGACTGGAATGTATGCTTGCCTCAGTTGCTTTTCTTCTCCCTTGAGGAAGAGCATTTGGTAGGATAATGAAGATAGAGGAGGGTGGTTCTCACAGAGGCTTTGAAGCAGACGGAATTGAGGCAGTTGCAGTGCAATCACTGAAAATCTTGCGTAAGAGTACTGATATTGTAGTGGCTCTCTGTATAAGCTCTTCTTTGACCTGCATTATGCTGCTGTCTTGGCCACCAGGCACATATAATCATATGCAAATGTAGTGTGTTATGGCAGTCAGATGAGTCAGAATTGAATATTCTGGGAGAAAGATTCCTGTTGGCACTAGTTGTTAAGTTTAATAGCAATTTACTRTAACTGCTTGTACAGTTAGGCTTTTATTCATTACTTGCATTGCACATAAGTATGTGTTTTGAAGCAGCTTTTAAGTAAGGGAAGGAGTGTTTGAGAAGTAGGCAGACAACAAAACTTTAAAGCCTTTATATACATTACTCTGGTGAGCTTGAGGAAATGACCTTTAGGAATGTGGATGATATAAGGGACTATGAAACCTTTCCAACAAATACCTAAACATCTGCTGCAGATTATACCAAGTTAAGACAAAGTACTAGTCACTTAGAGTGCATCCATTAAAAAAATCAAAACAAAATTAGATTGATTAAACATACTTACCACAATGTGTTTGAGTAGGTCTGCTTTAAAAGTATCTTTCATAGACTAGCTCTTCCTAGTCAAAGGCTGAATATAGTATTGTTTAGGCTGATCATTTCAAAATAATGTCTCCAGAGCTGCACTGGCAGACTTGGCAGTCTAGAATATTACATTAATTTCTTCTCCAACACAAAACCAGTAGAAGTTTGGTTTTTAAAGAAAAGAGATCAGTATTTATTCACTGAAACCTGTAATACTTCAAGCAATCTGCTTTTGTTTGTTTCTATCTATTATTTTAAAAAGGTAGTATATTGTTGGCAAGTTGGGTTGTTGGGTATCTTCTCAAGTGGGCTAACCTGAAAATAAAGAGAACTTTGATAGCTGGATGAAAAGATGGAAGATCAAAAATACAGAGGAGTAAAAATGGAGTTTGAAGGGAAACATTCTTTCGCTCAATAATCCAAGAAAGAATAAAAACTATTTGTTTTATATTATGCACCAGCATCTTTACATATATCTCACAGTTTCATATGTTGATAAGAATCAGGATAGTAAACAACCACTTTTATGCTGGCCAGAAGCATCATTTTACTGAGAGAGTGAAGGGAAATTGTTCTTCTGTGATGCAATCCAGCAAGAGAGTCACATTATCCATGTGGAAGACTAAATATTTCAGAGAAGTTACCATTTGTTAAACACTTCCATCTAGTATTGGTTGGCAGAGAGATGTTAGAGTTAAATGGCCTTCTTTCCCACCATTGTCTTTCACTTTTTCTGCTTGCTAAGTCTGTTCATAAAAAATTCATTAGCCTGGTCAGACTCTTGGCATTCCATCTGTCTCTTTCCTTTGCAAATTGTATGCTCTGTCATGCTGATCTAGTCTGAGCTAGTCACTTGTGTTGCCAGTAGTAGTTCCTCAGTAGTGCACTTGTGACCCTCTTCAATTTTAAAAAGTAGTTTCCTAGATCATAGTAGTTTTCTGTTTAAAATTGCATTAACAATGAGAACTAAAGAACTGGTTACTGCTATTTGGAGTAGGAGCCTATTGGTAGAAATTGATGTAATCGCCTTTAGAAAGAACATTTTCTAATCATAGTTTTATGTAAACTGTGTGGTGTTTATTGCCTGGTATATTGGATAGCTGAATGGCTTAATATTTTACCTGTTGACAAGAACATCTGCCCCAATACACACACAGTTTACTATTTTATGGGCTGTACATTCTGAAGTTACTGCACTAGCTTTATTAATTCAAAAGAATCAATTCATCTGTTTTCTGAAGGCCTGTAGGATTGTAGTGTGCATCTTATGCATAGTTTTCATTTTCTTTCATGTAATTTTAAGGAAGTAAATCTGTGCTACACTTAGTTGTTACTTCATCAGAATGTTGTTTCACATGGTGCAATAATTTCATATCACCCCCATTCTCTTTAGCTTAGAGTAGTATAGAATTTCTTCTAAGGAACAGCAACAATTTTTTTCCCTTCAGACTGCAAGAGGAAATGTGTAGACCTTATTTTTTTCCTCTTCACAAAGAAGACGGTTGAAATAATTAGAAGTGTGCTGGCTTCACACTTACTCCTGATGTTTAACAGACAACCATTTCAACTAATGGCAGCACAGAGAAGGCAGAGTGTCAAAACTGGCTTGATATCTCTATTCAATGACACTTTTTACAGTTGGTATCACCACTGCCATCTCCATTCTGCCTTTCCTTTTTGCAATCATCATCATTTTATCAATGAGACATCTTAACTAATAGTATTGCCTACACACTTGGCATCTAGGGGGAAAAATCAGTTCTTAAGAAAAAAAAAACATTTACTGGATGGGCAGAAATTTAATGCTTAGCTGAAAGAAAAAAAAAAAAGCATGTTGTCAATTCAGATTCTGAGGAGATAAGTAACAATATAAATGAAAAATTAAGATAATTAATTTTGTTAAGAATAACATAGTGGTTCCTAAATAATGTGGACTTTCTACAAAATGTAGGAATATCAAGGAAATCCCCTCTTCATCTTTCTTTGTAGTTTAATACTGAGTAATTAAAAGTTGATGATTTGTAATTCACATTTCTTTCCTCAGAAAGACAGTAAGTAATACAGGTAACAGAAGAAATGACATGATCAGAATGAAAAGAATCCCAAACACAAGATCTTGAGTGCAGTGAGGCACATGGTGAGAAGTTATTTAAAAAAATTATTTACAGTGTATATATTGTGATATCAGGCACTGATATCACAAGCGAGTCATGCATGTCTGGTTTTCCTTTGTCCCATTTTATGAGAAGGTTATTAATGGAATCTGAAACTTTGTAAAAGAATCAATAATCAGAAAGCCTTTGTATTTGCAAAATGTGGAGATTTTGATGGTTTTGTACTCTAAGAACTATCCCAAACATATTGATATAGTCTTTGAGCTCATATAATGATTTTTAGTAGTTAGTCTAATATTTATCTTCATTATTCCTCTGCTCTTTGATTTAGACAGTTTTCTCAGTATTTATCTGGTTTGGGTCAGATTAATTTAAATGCAGAGGCTGCTTTAAATTTACAAAGAGAATTGATAAAATCTTGTAACATCTCATTGAAGTTAATTCTATTCTGGAGGCCATTCTGGTGGTTAAGTGAATTCTCTTGGTAACTGCTACTTTCAGTTATTTTTTGTATTTTTTAAGTATGTCAGCCAGCAGCAAAGGATATGGCATCTTGTTCCTAATCTCCTTGTTTAGATTCAATAATAATTTTTAATTAAAATTGCCTTGAATTGGCATCACTGTCATTTTGTTTGAAAGGCAAAAGACAAGCCGGCTGTCATCTGAAGAGATAATCTTTTTTAACTGAAGTTCTGTTTTTTTCCCAGTGTTTTAATTGATGCTGGGAATTACTGATGAGCTGTTGTGGTTTGGACCCTGGCCGAATGCAAAAGCACCCACCACGCTTCCCCCTACCCCCAGGAGAGGCAGACGGGAGAGCAAAACCCCAATTAACACCAATATTTATGGCTTTTAGATAAGATAAGATTGAGAGAACAATTTTCAGGCTCCGTGAGTGGTCAAACAGGCTGGAAAACTTAAGTTTCAAAATAGATTTATTACTAAAACTACAAATAATACTACTACACGAAAGGGGAGGGGGGAAAAAACAATGGCAGAGGGCAAATTTATGAGGAGGAGAAAAAAAAAAACCTGGACAATTTAAGACACTGTTTCTCTCCCGAACCTGTTTCTTTCCTGATTCAGGCAGGGGAAACAGGGGATGAGAGCTTTTCTGGTCACTCCATTACTACGGTTGTCTTCCACCACACACCATAGTAGAGGAATTCGTACCCAGCTCCAGGTTGTGAAAATTCTTTTCCCAAGAACAGACAGTATATCACTGCTGGTGGCATGGGATTTTGTTTCCTTTACGTCATCCAGGGGGAAAGGGGAGCAGTCTTGGCTGCTTCATTCTGGGAACAAGGCCATTTCTCAAATCTCCTGGCAGAACACAGTTTCTTTCAGGCGTCCACTTACTCCAGGCATGGGAGGGGCCACCTCTTCCCCCTGGGCTCTGTTATGAGTCCAGCCCTCCAAGGCAGGTTGTCTGTCTTGGGTGCAGGGCCTCTCTCTCAAGGTCTCCCACTGAAGACAGTCACCTCGAGAACAGTATTTTCTTCCATGGTCGAGCACCACAACTTGCAAGGCCCTGGTTACAACCTCTGCCTCTCTTTTCTGATCTTGATGTCTCCGTTTTTTCTCACCACCCTCCCCCTCTGTCCTCCTCTGTGCAGGGGGTCTGGGTCTAAAAGCTAAAGCTTATGGAAGCTGCTGCAAACTAACTTGTTTTGAATTCTTCTTAAATGTGAGACGGAGTGACATCATGGAGGTGTAACCAGTATCTCTAATTTGCCCCAGGTCTGCCCAGCAGCCTGTCCATCACCCTCAGAGCCATCATAGATTGGCCATAAAACACAGGGGCAGGGCTCCTTTGCTGGACATGATGGAGAAAGCTTCCAGAAATTCCTCACATGAGCTGTCTGGTTTTGTGATCCCATCCCCACCACTAAAAAACTGGACCAAGTAAAACCACCTCATGAGCTTGTGTTACTAAACAGAGATGAACATAATAGAAGTCATCAAATACTTTGTAACTATAGAAGTAAAAATACCATCCTAAAAATAACAACAAAAAGTTTTAAATACCTGTTTATAGGTAATGGTACCTGCACTCACTGTGAATATCAAATTACTTTCTTTTATATTTTCTTTCATAGAAGTATCTATGCCTGTCTTTTTTTGTTCRTTTGTTTTGGTTTTTTTTGGTTTTTTTTCCCCCAGGTAAGTATACAAGTCATGTTGAAGCTGTATGTCAGCTTGGATAACCGGCATTAAAAGTCTTGGGAAAGAGCAGCTGAACACATACCTGCTGAGTTTTGGACCTTTGCCTATGGAGCTGGCCAGTCATTCCTGTCACCAGTTAGCAGTGTTGTTCCCTTGAGCTTTTGATGTTTGTAACAACAGATTCTGATGCTGCTGTTGCTCTTAATTGCAACAGATTTCTTGATTTTAATACTGTCCTTCACACTGCAGCACAGGATGGAAGTTCTGCAGTTTCAGGCTGGAATACCAGGCTGGAGCTTGCTGACTTGAAGGCTGTCTACTCTGATTTTCTTCTGTACTGGTTTACAGTGAGGGTAGTTATTCTGCAGTGAATTGCTGACTCCTTCCCTTCTGCTTGTTTCCTTTTCCAAGTTGATTTGCTTTTGGATACCAGAGCACACATCCATGTTTCAAATAGAAGTAAGTTAATGTTAAAAGTTGTGTTCTAAGGAGCCTTTGTGTTACTTCCAGGTTCGCAAGAGTTTTTCAACTCCTAAAGTGCATGAAGACATCTTTTCCTCCTTCCCTTTCTTTAGGGCACATACTCCTGTGGGCTTTTTTTTTTTTGTGTGTGTTTGGTTGTGATTGTTTTTTCTTTTGTTGTTGTAGTTTGGGTGGGGTTTTTTTTTGTTTATTTTTGGTTTTATATTGTTTTGTTTTGGTGGGGGTTGTTTTGGGCATTTTATTTTGTGGTTGTGTTTTTTGTTTTGCTGTTTATATTTGACTAGGTAATACAATGAATTTGCAACCTTCCAGTACATGTATTTTACATTTACATTTTCTAACATTGTTTCAGTTTCTTTTAACAAAACAAATTGAGTCTTTCTGGAAGATTCCAGGAAAGATTTCCAAAGTGCAGGGTAAAACTTGGGCATTAAGAACAAGAACAGATAAATACTTTGGTTTCTTGGCTAAAATCACAGGGTAGCTGAAACTTGTACAGAATTTTTGTGTCCTACACCTCCAGGAATCATGGTTCCTGATGGTGCATAATTTCAAATTAAGAAATTGTCACTAATATCTTTTTCTCGGCAGCGGAAGCCTCATCAAATTTATTGTTTCACTGCTTGATAAGATGTTAAAGAAGGAAACAATTGCATTTGCTATTCTAGAAGTGCTATTTGACTCCATAAATATATATAGAATTTGATTAAATATAATGGGAAGCATTACTGAGTTTTATGTGGACTTCCTGCAGTGAAAAATGTTTGTGTCTGATTTGCTTCACTATTTGAATTCTTTATTTAGCTTTAACTGTTCTATATGTATTATTTGATTCACAGAATCAGAGAATTGTTAGGGTTGGAAGGGACCCTTGGCAATCTCATTTAGTCCAAACCCAGACCATCTTAATACTTACACTTCATCCAGTAAGCTTTTATCTGTAAAAGTTACGGTACACAGAACTGGTAATGTAAGATCCCAAGTGCACCACAGCTGTCAGAATTAAGAGACCATTTAAGAATAAAGGAACATTAGTAATGGTCTCTCCATAAGAGAAGTTTGTTAATGGCAAATAAAATCCTCTTCAGCAGAACTGTAGGCTTTTTGTTTACTCCTAGTTAATTAACTTAGGGAGCAGCAGGTTGATTGGAGAATAAGAGGGAAGCAGAGATAGAACCATCCCACCCTGGTCACTTAAATCCAGAGATAAGCCAAGGTTCTTTTGCTCTGAGTAGGTGCAAAGGAGACAAACCAACCAGATATCCTCAAGAGGTTAAAAGGTCTCACAAAAGTTTGCTAGTAAACTATAAAAGATCAAGGAACTTTGTCAAATTATTTAGTACAACATGAAACACCATAGCACGGACTTAGCCCATTAAACATTGCAACACCAAATGGGTTTAAAGGTTTTCTTTCTGTGAAAAGAGAGTTAGAAGAAGAAATAGAGAAAACAGACATGAAAGATATAGAAAAACAGACATAGGTGCCAACTCCTGTGTTCCAGTGATGTAAAACTCCAGAATGAAGGTAGGACAATGTACTTCCCTTGGGGTCAGCCTTCTTGAAGGGCCTTCCTCCCAGGTGTGATTTTCAGTTGCTCAGCCATTTGGGGTCTCAGTTAGGCAACACTGTTTCCAGTGTGCCTTGATTGACATAAGACTGTGGAGTTGGGTGATATGGGAAGCAGGGCACTACGTCACCACAGAAAGGTCTGACCCACCTCCTGCCACACCTTCCAAGCCCCCAAGAAGTCTCAAAACAGATTTACAGTCTCTGACAGAATATTATTTCAACTACTTCTCTCTAGTCCCTGAACAGAAACAAGATAATCTTAAATTTTGCATAAGGCTAGTATTCTCTTTTGCAAGTGATATGTGCACACTGCTTCCTCTCTTATTTTAAAACAAATTAATGGCTGTTGGTCTTAATGGGATTTTGCAGTGTGTCTAATTGCAGAAGATGGAATGAAGTATTTCCTTGTTCGGTGAGTTTTTGCTACTTGGCTTGTGACCTTCTAAGCCTCAAAATGGCAGCAGGTAGCTTTAAAAGTTTGCAAASTCTTGGTAGCATGTTTAAGTCAGTCTTATTTATGAAATGTTACTGAGTATTTGAATGTAGTTTATGGTCGCATATACTGAATTTCCGAATTGTTTCTGATTAACGCKTAGATACTAACCTTCTTCTTTAACTCCTGTTGCCTTTTTGAACATGACATAGCTATGCTGATTTTTTTTGTGAACTATATGGCCTAGAGAGCCACTAGCTATGGTTTAGAGCAAAGGTGAGTCTGACAATGAAGAATGCATGGATTTGGAAACAAATGCAACCTTTTTGTTTTGTGAAGTAGCGGTGTCACTGAAATGGTTCAGATGATACTGAAAATAGAAGTGAAAAGGCATCTTCCCCATGTTCTGGCATCTACTGATGTACCTTTGCTGGATGGTGACTATATCTTTCCATCTTATAGGTGGTAATGGCTTGTGTCTGTAAAGGCACCAATGTATTTGCAATAAGTGTGAGGGAAGGGTAAAATAGTCTGTTTCCAAAAGAAATAGGAAAAAAAAACCCAAATAAATACTGCTTATTTTTAAAATGCTTATAAAATTCTAATGTTATATTCATTAAACACTGTATACTTAGTGAGAAATACATTAGAATTCTATTAGAATCAAAGAGTGTGTATTTGGTTGATTGTGAATGATAGGTGAATTTTCTTGGTGAGTAGGGGAGGATTGCTGATAACATATGCAGACAGGTATGGAACAGCCAGGAACCATTTGTAGAACCTAAGGCAACCTGTCTGCACATATGGAAAATAGAAGCATTTCAGTTCACTCAGCAAATCAGGTCTGGTCCATGGTCATGCCTGAATGAGGTGGTAGCTGTTATGTATGTTTTTTGAAGGTTTTGTTTAATAAGTTTATTGTCAATAGATAAATTTTATGGGAGAAAGTTGGGAGACAAATACAGGAGAAGTTGCTATGAATCTGCTAATGGATGTAGATGCTCCAAGAGGTAAGTGACTAAAAGGAATCAAGTGGACCAAAAGACTGAAAAATGATCTGGAGAGATACTCCATTTTTCTGTATGATAATATTCAAGTATGCTTTTACCTGTTAAGAAAATCAGTATCTTTATGGTATCTTTTATTTCAAAAAGCCCCCAAGATAATTTTGAAAGAYGGGTCATGGTGATTAGTTCTGTTATGGGGCACCCTTCAGAGCTAAGACAAGGCTGAATAGGGAAGTAGTGGTCATGACTTCTGGTTGATACAGAATCCCAGTTCTGTGGTCCTCTCAGCCCCTTAGCTAAAGGCTCTGTTTTCTGATCAAGCTCTGTTTTATTTTTAGGAGCAAAGCATTGTGTTTAAAATGGAAGTCGATGTGAATGGAGAGTCCAGAGCTGCCCTCTCCACCCTCCCTATGCCTCTTGCAGAGGTGAGTTCTGCAGGCAGGTTGGAAGCAGAAAAACCGCGTTGTTCTAGCACCCCCTGCTCACCAATGAGGCAGACAGTTGCGGGATATCAGATCCTTCACATGGATTCTAACTACCTGGTTGGCTTCACAACTGGAGAGGAGCTGCTGAAATTAGCCCAGAAGTGTACTGGAGGTGAAGAGAATAAAGGAGAATCTGGTCCAAACTTGCACTCAAAACAACTTGATTCAGGACTTCCACGTTCCTCGCGTTTGTACAAAACTCGAAGTAGGTACTACCAGCCATATGAGATCCCAGCAGTAAATGGAAGGAGGAGGAGACGGATGCCCAGTTCAGGGGATAAATGCAATAAAGCTTTACCATATGAACCTTACAAGGCACTCCATGGTCCCTTGCCTCTCTGCCTTTTGAAAGGTAAAAGGGCTCATTCAAAATCATTGGACTACCTCAACTTAGACAAAATGAGSATTAAGGAACCTGCTGACACTGAAGTGCTACAATACCAGCTCCAACACCTTACTCTTAGAGGGGATCGTATGTTTGCATGGAGTAGCACATGAGCTGTCATCTCAAATTTAGAAATTATTTTTGATCTTTCCTCTGTTGCTGCAAAAATCCGCTGTTGTACTGTGTACATGACTGTCCACATTGTAGGTGGTTGTATCAGCTCAGTGTTATCAGAAAGTAATTTATTTGATAGTCTTGGCAATGCAGTGTGTTACAAATACTTGGAGAGAGAAATCTTTCCTGAGCAAGCAGCTTCTGATGCAGATTCGACTGCAACTAGTGAATATTTCCGTGGACATACTTTAACAAGAAAAAGCTATTGATTTTTGGGACTTTTTTTTTGTACAGTTAGATCTAGTATTTACAGTAACTTAACACTGAAGAATCAGTGATGCCTGCTTGGTTGTTGCTAATTAGGGCTTGATGTTAGATACTGCTCTTGGATAAGCACTCAAGGAGATCTTTTGGTTTTACTTTTTGCTGCTGTAGTAAAATGTCAGAGTTTTTCTTACAAGGAGGACAGGAAAGTGAGCTTGACTGGATACATCACTTGCTATTTAAGCAATCCAATTGMTACTTTTTCAGCTGTACTTGTACTAGTGATATGGGTTCCTAAAAGAAACTTTTGTTACTTGAATTCTATTAAATTATTTTTTTAGTTTCTGTGTGGAAGTACTTTGCTTTGTCCTTTCTACTCGGTGAAACGTGTTCAGAATAAGTGTTTGAGTTATTTAAAACAAATCTTTCAGGGAGTAAAGATTTCAGGTTTTTTAGTTAGATTTTATTTTTACATTGTCTTGAGACAGAAACTGGAATGGCTGTATTGGTATGTCAGTCATGTTTTTGATTTTAATTTGTGGTTTCTATTTCATACATAGTAGCTGAATGTGTCAGCTTCAGCATAGCTTTGGAAATTTGTTGACTTGAGGCATTGAACCCATGAGCTCCGGAGAACAATTTTTTTTTTTTTTTGAGAAGAGTGCAAGTGAAATATTTCTTTGTCAGCATTTTGAAGAGATGGTCTTGGATTTTTCAGCAAAATAATGAACTAGCTTACTTTTGTTACTTAATAAATTTTTATCCAACTGTGACATCAAATACAGTTTTGACATTCTGTATTCTTAGATGTATTTAAAATACTTCGGTAACTTCAGTTTAAAAATGAAAAATAGTTTTCATACTTTCTGTTTTATTAAGGTGCAGTCTTTTAATGAAGCAGTGTGTAACTTGATTTTGGCTGATGACCTCTGCAGAAATTAAAAATAATCTCATATTGCATTTAAACATAAATTATTTGATCAGTTGTTTCTGATAAAGATTTTTTTTTTAACACTGAATGAATTGAAAGCACTACTTAGTGCATGTGGCATGGAACACAAAGAGTTCTTACTTGGTCACTCCACCATTTAAATGAAGGCATGCCATTAGTGAGCGTTTTGTGGTTTGGTTATCTTTTTTTAGATTTATTAGAAACTACAGAAAAACAAATACGTATTTTTGAAAATTAACTACACTGGTAGTAAATTTAATGTATTGAACAATGATCAAGAAAGTAAAGTCTTCCTATATAGTCTTTAGTTTGAAAAGCATATACGGTCAGATGCCAAAGAGATGGGAGTTTTGTTTAAGGAGTAAACATCACTGTTTATTGAAATAGCCAATTAAATTGTATTTCTGCCTGAAAAATAAAAAGGGTGTTATAAACAGCTGTTCTTGTGGATTCATTTGCTGTGTAGAAGAATGAGAGGACATTGAAAAAATACAACTTCAGACCCAGGAACATTTAAAAAACGAGTTTGAAGGTTGGGGTCTTGGATTTCTATGAAATAGATGGTTAGGTTTGTTCCTTTGTTTCAGGAGAAGGAACCTTATGCCCATTTTTCTAATGTTCTGTGCTGTAATTGTTTGGCTACACTACGGGAGTGGTTGATAGCTATCTGTCTGAGTTCAAACATAAAAAAATGCATTGGTATTTTACTTGTTTGATGATTTGTTTGTCAGTGTGCTCAGACATGGTCATGGTGTTTGCCTAACACACACTTGCAGCTCTTGTAACACGGGAAATACACTACCTGTAATACAGACTAAACAAAGAATTGTTAATGGATGACTTACTTGGGTTTTTTTTGTTTCAATGGTACCAAAGAATTGCAAACAAATTATCCAACATAGTAACTTAAAAAAAAGTTTTATAGTGTAGTCTGATTAAAGCCAGTTATTAAGCTTCACCTTAAAAGGATTGTGTGCTAAAATGATGCAATAGGAAGTAGCCATCCTTAATGAGAATATAGACAGTAAAAACTAAAAAAATTGCTTTGAATTAGTCTAATTTTATAGTGGAGGCACATTAATATGAAATATAACTAAATTGTTATTTAGTTATATTTACTAAACTGGTGTAGAAAAAGTATAGATTAAAACTGAAAAATGTAGATTTATTACAATGCTAATAGCTTTAGAGGTAATGTCAAGGTTGGCAACCAGCAGTAAAAGGGCACATATCTTTGCATGTTGTTGGAGCATCTGGCAATTGTAGTTTTACTGATGATTCTGAAGACTCGTTTTTATATAAATGGTTTTCCATGATTGGATCTTAGTTAGGACATCAATTTCCATACAATTGAACTCTTTCCATACAATTCTGTAAGAGTGGCACAGACATGTTCCTGATATATCCTTATAAGAACACAACAATGTTGCAATTACTGATCTTTTTTCAAGTTCTTGAAAACCTTCACACAGATTTTATGGTTTTTGTTTGCCTTGTGATTTTGATAGTGAAATACTTTTTTCCTCTATTCCATCACAAAAGTACTTGGGGAAAATCAAGTTATCGTCAGGTCTGCAGAACGTGGAAAGCTTCTTTTCCTTCTCGGAAGGAGCAAGGGAACATTATCCCAATRTTTCAATACCCAGTCTGTCTTGCTTAATCTTAGCTTTAGTAGTTTGGTGATAGAGAATGACATTGAGGCAAACCTACAGGGAAGCTATCTAGGCCACATTAGAAGAACTGGGGAAAGAAGACACTCAGTTTTGGGAGGAAAATGGAATCAGTTGTCTTATGGTGAAAGCAAAAGAGAAGGTGAGCATATTAACTGATCACATTCCTTTCATTTTTAGGAGGCAAGTTCTCTCACCCTTGCATATGTCTGGTATCACCTATCAAAGAATTGGCCTGGAGTAAAAAGAGGAGGAAGGGAAAAGGAGGAGAGCCTTCACAGTGCTTTAATTTCTGTGGAGAGTGGGAGGGCAGAAAAAATTCAGAATATATCAGGGGAAGGGCTGGAGAAACGAGTTGGAAAGCTCAGAGGAGCAGTGTGGCAAGAGTAGGAAGAGTGTGGTTCCAGTGTCAATAAAAGCAAAGACATGGAAGAAAATGGTGTGCTGGTCTCAAATCTCACTAGGAAACACTTCAGTCTGTTTCTGCCTGGTTATGGAGGCTTATGGGATGTCTTAGCACAATGCTGCAGTGAAGGTAAAAGCAGGAGCTTGAGGCTGTGTGTGTACACTTTCATATTCATAAGCTTAGACAAAATTGAAAGTGCTGAAGGAATAAAATAATAATCTTTATTCAAGTTGAGCATGGTCTGAATTAAACTCCTGTAATGTTTCTATGATATTGGGCAGCCCTACACAGTGTCAGTAGGTAGATGGTACCATTTTGTAGCCTGAGAAGCTGTCTGAAAAAAACCCAAACCCAAAAATCCCTTTATTATTCATTTCAATTAGAAAAAACTAAGAGGCTTTCAAGGTTCTTATGCATTACGGTGTAAGTACCAGCTATGATGTCTAGTGGGATTATTGCTCCATTCCATTTTGGCATTTTGCTAGACTCTTGCCTTCAGAAGCTCCTCATAAGCTGTTCTTTCTGTGAGGTGAAGGAGACACAAGTGCTAAAATATGCAAGAACCTTGAGAGCAGCAGTGACAGTGTGAACCCTATGAGAAAATGGAGCAAGCCATGATTCAATGTTGTGCTTTGCATTAACTGATTTTTGAGAAACTGGAAAAATGTACAAAGAAATCATTGGGTACTGCAAAGCCTTTAAAATCTRTTTCAGCCCAGGAATGTTGCAGCACAGAGCTTCATGATGTGAACTTCATGATGATCTGCAAATGAATGAAAAGCAGAAGGGGAAAGAATGTCATTGTGCGCTGGCATTTGAAGTGGTGGAACACCAGCCTTTCAAGCTAAGTGAGAGAGAATGGAAAGAAGAATGTATTAGATGCAAATGCATTTGCTTCTGCCTTATCTCACTGATTCAAAGTTTCTAATGGTAATTGTAGCAAACATCTTCCAATTCTTTTGAGGTATTGGAGGATATCGAGAATAGCTACAGCTCCAAGCAACTGTATGCAAGATTTTTACCTATCCATCTATAATGGCCTTTTACAGAATTTAAATACTTTGATTTTTATCAGTCTCCTAATATTTTACTAGATTTTTTTTCAAATTAGTCTTGGTAAAGAAATAGCTGGAAAAAAACAATAATGAAGTAAGAAATGCTGATGTCGATTAAAATGGTATATAAACCTTCATGTAAGTAGTGGCCATTCTATTGATTTAATAATTTTGAAGTAGAACTGTAAGCATAGGAAAAAAAAGGTCATCACTCCCAGGAGCAGAGGTGGGATGCAATGATCTGTAAACACTGCTCCCATTTGTATATTTTGTGAGACACAGTTATGTTTCAGTGATGATTAAGTGCTTAATGGAACTTAGTTTTAACATTTCAGAGAGGGTTTTAGAAGACTGGATTACCTGGTTTTTCTAGAAGCATAGGTTGGAAAATGCCTCTAAGGTCATTGAGTCCATTAGCCCACTATCAAATCCACACTAAACTAGGTCCCTGAGTGCCACATATATGGGTCTTTAAATAGCTCCAGGAATGGCTATGCCACCACAGCCCTGGGCAGCCTGTTCCTGTGCTTGACGACTCTTAACATGAAAAAATTTCCTCTAATATCCAAACTAAACCTCCCCTGGTGCAACTTGAGGCTTTTTCCTATTGTCCTGTTGCTTGTTCTTAGGCAAGGAACCTAACCACCTGGCTGCACCTCCTCTCAGGTCATAGAGAGCAACAAGGTTCCCCCCTAAGCCTGCTTTTCTACAGACTGACCCCCACATCTCCCTCAGCTGCTCCTCATCAGCTCTATTCAATTCTCTGGACTCACTCCAGCAACCCAATGTCTTTCTTCTTGTGAGGGGCTCAGAATTGATCACAGGATTTGGGGTGGAGATATTTTTGAGTATTTGAGTGTTTTTATCTACCTTCCATTTTCAGAAAGCCCATGATGCACTTGGGGTAACTTCTGTCTTTTTAGATCTAGGTTTTAAAAATCTTCAGGGAAAAAAAAAATCATTCTTACGTACTCCTGTCATCTAATACATGTTTTAAATTATTAACTGCAGCGTAATCCAAGATTTTAATCAGTATTGAAATTGCTTTAGCAGTAATTGGCAACTTTTCTATCTGGCCTCAAAAACTTTTCTATCTGGCCTCTTTTAAAATGCATATAAATGTTAGCATGTTCCTTATTAACATGATTTAGACTTCCAGTCAGTGGCAAAATGGTTTTAATATCAGAGGATCTGGACTTCAGAAAAATAAAGCTGTGACATCTTATTTTGTTGTAAAACCTCCAGTCAGCTGCCCCACATTCCTTATCTCCTGTGGAGTCCTTGTTTAATTTAGAACTTCAGCCAGAAGGAAAAGGCATTTTTGGAATTAAGAGATTGCCTCAAGTGGGCAATTTTCCAGGAAAAAAATCTTACTTGGTTTGTCTGTTTGAAAAATATTCTCAGTTGAGACTTACTAATGTTGGGAGAAATAATTTTGGGGGCACTATTTTTATTTTTATTTAACAGTGAGCTAAATGAAGAAGGCAAAAACCATATTGTTGGAGCTGACCATTTGTCGAGCGGCGGGAGAAATGCACAACGACCACCAGAGAGATGATCAGCATAACTCGTTTATTCAGTCAGCGACCACGGCTTTTATGCCCATGTTCGTTAATGGTAATCAACCTCATACATATTACAAAAACTGAGCTCCTTATCGGCTACTTTAGAAATGACACCTTGCCCGTTAGCCTCACAAGCTAGCGCCATCAAGTCGTTAAGTGAACTTAACGAGTCTGTCTGGGGACAGAAGACCTCTTGTAACTTTCGGCTCCAGCAAGCTACTGCTTGCAGCTGATAGCTGTTAGCAGCTTTTAGTTATACTGAGATCAGGCAATTCCAGAGTATTCTACATGTCCCTTATCGCGTAGCCAGCTTTTAAGCAGGCTCACCACACCATATGACAGCAGCTAATGTCTAATACTAATTCATAGAAACACTGCCAAGAAAAAAAAAGCAAATAGTATATGTGTTAATCAGAGAAGACATGACAGTGGCTTCATTCAGTAATTGGAATCACCCAAGGTATCTCTTAAAAGCAACTTAGAAAAACAAGCCCATAACAACAGCTATCTGCAGTTCTACTCGCACAAATGAAAGTTTTCTCATATTCTTGATCTGAGAAGTCCACTTAATCCTGATCTGCTGTGGAATGGTAGTAATCCTGACTGATCAATTGGCAGAAGCTCAAATTTATTGCACGGGGAAGGTCAGCAGCGCTGTTTGCTGGGGCAATTTCTATGCAGCAAGTAATTGTTCTCATTAAAGCTCCATTTGAAACAGTATTTTCTCTGATGGAAGAGTAAATCTGTCTTTAGTCATCAAGATAAGATGACATCAGTGGGATGCTATAAACTTTCTGAAGGATTAAATACCCACTATCAACTGCAGACTTAATTCAGAAGCTGGGAAACTGCAAGGCTTCTTTTTTAAGGTCCATTGATCATCATTAGTTAATATAAACCCTAACAACCTGCTATAGCTGAAGAAAAATATCTATATTAGAATATGTGCTAAATATAATGAAGAAAAAATTTAAAATCTAGTAGATTTTAAGATCTAGTAGACAGCCACTTTCTCAAAGAATTATTCTTGGGCAATTCATGGGAAGATGCTTTTCTGCACTTTGTTCCAGATGACAGTGAACACTTACCATAGGATGAATTACTGGGATATCTCTGTAATAACATTCACATTACGGTTAGATACATAATTGTTAATAGAAATGAAGCAGTCAGGTAACTCACAGAATGTATTCACAAAAATCCAACACATGTTTTAACTGAGTAAAAATGAGGCAGTCCCAACAGCAAGAAACCTACAAGCAAAGCATTCCAATAAAATAATTTCTGACTCAGTAGAAAATGTTGGGTAGCTATCATAGCGGCAAGGCTGGTGTTAAAAATTTAAAAGCCTAATTAAATGCACAGGACAAAGTATATGATGGACTGCTCAGCTGGAAACAGGAGTGTAAGATAGTTAGAAAATGGACTTTTCCAAGGAAACAAAAGATGGTAGTGAAAAGTTCTCTAAATGCATAAAAGCAGGAAGTAATTTAGGGAACATGTGAGGAGATGACAGGAGGAAAAGAAGTCAAAGAGGTGTTTGAGTGATGAGACTGGCAGAGTCAGTTAATTCTTTGTTTCATATCTTATTGCTGAAGATGTTGGGAAAAGTCCGGTGCACACAATAAATTAATTGTACCAGAGAGAACAGAAAACAGGTTATCAAAACAATGAAGAATGATTTATTTATTATTAGTTGAAAGTAGAGGGTACTTAAAAGGCTCTTTAATTTAGAAATGGGAGGGTTTTCTTCCTAAGGGTTTATTTGCAGTTATTACCTTGAACTCTGGTAATGGATGAAGATGGAGGAAATATTCTTGAGAGAGCAGTTAATAATTGCTATTACACATAGTGGATAAAACTTCTTAATTCAAGTACCCCTGTTGAAAATAGGTGCATAATTCATAATGGTTTGTAATTGTCTTAATTGGCTTTTAAGAGATGTCTGTGGGTTGAAATGAAATGGATTGGTGGAATTCTTTTACTGGAGATTGAATTTCTATATTCTTTTTCTTCTTTCTGTCCTTCCATTCTTCTCTAAGGCTGAAAGAGTTTATACTGGAAGAGACCATTACAGTGTTCAGCCTGATCCACATCCAGTGTATACATGTGAGATCTAGAATTCCTAGTAGAACTGCATATTCAAATGAACTACTTTAGCTGTTGTGCCCTTATGCCTTCTTACTTCACTTCATTGTCACTAGAGGTATTAAAACAGCAATTTTGAAATTATTTTAATTTCCAGTTGAAAATTCTGTTTTATTTAAAATAGGAGTTTGTATTTTATAATAAAAAATTCACAGTTGTCAGAGCTCCCCGAGACAGCAGTGCAGAGTTTAGACTCCTGAACAAGGCATTGGCCTGTATTAAAACCTTCCTATCTTTTTCAAGTCGCAAGCTGCAGCCATAGACTGAACAGGGCTGCACATGGTCTGGTTTAATTAAAAAGTTTTCTTTGAGTTATTGTGCTGTTGTGTAGGTAAAAAAACAAGATGGAGCCAAGAGTTTGCTACGTGGTAGTGCAGTCTGCATACTAAAAGGGTAGAAGCAGGCTTCTGTATCGCCCTTGTTCAAAAACTCCCTATTATGTGAAAACTACTGTCACAGCATGGTTAAATACAAATTTCTGATTAACTCTCATGTAATAATTAAGTCCAGGCTCATGTTTTCCCTATTGTTGATAGGCAGCTATATTTTAATTTATTGTGTAACATTTCTAGGCAATTCTGTGCTGATCTAAATCTGGACTGAATAACTATAGATGAAAGACAGCATCTGATTTGTTGACTGTAAAGATTCAAAAAGCTTGTTTTTTAACATACATATTCTTAAAAAAAAATTGGTAGAACATAAAAGTTGTGGTGTTCTATGCTACCAGAACGACGAAAATGGACAGTTTTGCTGTTTATCTTGGCCTAGGGTATATCTCATGAATTAAGATTTTAATTCACTGCCTGTTCCATTATGTTCTCACTCCTCACTTTGTGTTAGCAGTCACAGTGCACCATCATCTACTGAGCTGCTTTATCCTCCTAGAATAATACAGAATAGATACATTCTTCTGAAACAAGTTGCACACACATACACCTATGCTCTGAAATAACCCTCTGCATATTATCCACATAGTTTATTTTGAATCCTTTTTTTGGATGTGGCAATTGCTARGGTAGTGATTATTGTTTGTGACTGTTAATTGTAAGAACTTGTTTTTATGAGGGGGCTTTTTCCTTCTCTCCTCCTTGTTTTAATTCTCTCTTTCCTGTCTAAGAAAGGCATAGGAAGTGGCATTCCATTTCCACGTGTTTTTTGGAGCAACATTATGTGTGTTTGATCCCAGCTTCAGCTAATAGGAAAAAAGAGGCTTTCATAGACAAGACCTTATTTATTTGTGGAAGATATGTTGAATTTTAGAAGAACACATTTGAATTTTTCCAAGCTTTTCTGTGGCAGTAAATTTTGCTTCTGCTGACAGCACTCATACTTTATGCAGAATAAAATTAGCTGGGAAATATTGAGTACTGTCATCTTGCTTCTTACTGTAATTCAGACTGGATTCATAGGAATCCACAGCAAAAATAGAACAGTATTTACAAAAAGAGAATAAAACATAAACATTTCATGTAATTTTTTTTTTGAACATTAGTAGTTGCGGAAAGAATACAGTGTTTTGCCTATTCATAACAAAAAGGAAGAGAGGACTACAGGCAATGTAATAAGTTTGCTTTTAATATTTTTCCTCACTTTGGTATCTTGTTACTATTAATTTTAAAACACAATTGCAGGTGTATTCTTAAAAGTGGAACATCTATTTCCAATCCTTTTAATAAAAATTGGGCTTGCTGAATATTTTTTATTTTAAAAGCCCCAACAACATAATTTTTGCTTTGAAACTGATAGAAGTGGGCTATTTGGCATTATTTTAGTGCTAAATCATCATTTTTATTGGGTTTTTTTTGGGATGAAAATTAATTTGGAGGAAAGTTGAAAAAGCCAACTATTTTTCAGTGCAGCCTTAGCAACCAACCTACTTGGTTTCAGAATATATTGCAATTTGTTCTACTTATGTGAAAATTAAATGTCACAGTGATGTCTCGAAATAATTTGAGAAAAAAAATTGCTTTGATTTTCCCATATCCTACGAAAAAACAAAGCAGTTGGAAACTAAGTACCAGCACTTAAAATGTGTGTGAATTTAGCTATTGTTTCTGAATGCAAATTATTTTTTATTATAGATATTATTTGCTTCTCTTACCGAAGCCAGCAGGTCCAAATACAAAACATAGTTACAAATTAGGCGATTTTAGGAATTCATGTATGAAAATGGTAATTGGCTTAAGCTGAAAAACTTAAGATGATCCCAAACCCWCTCACTTTACCATTCTCTGTTGCTTTTAGGCATGGTAGTTGATGCTTATTAAACTCAAGAAAAAATTATTTTAACAGTCTGAAAAAAAAGTGGTAATTGCCTTTAGCTATKCTCCAATCTATTTATAAGCTCATTCTGAGTTTCTAAGGAGTTTTTAATGAATCATAGAATCACAGAATGTACTAAATTGGAAGGGACCCACAAGGATCACCAAAGCCCAACTCCTGGCCCTGCAAAGCACCATCCCCAAGGATCGCACCACGTGCCTGAGAGCATTGTCCAAACACTTCCTCAACTCTGTCATGCTTGTGCTGTGAACACATCCTTGGGGAGCCTGTTCCAGTGTCCAGCCACCCTCTGGGTGAAGAACCTTTCCTGATACCCAACTTAAAGCTCCCCTGATGCAACTTCAGGCCATTCCCTTGGGGTCTGTCTCTGGTCACCATAAAGACTTCACTGAAAGTGATATTTTGCAAAAATTAAGCGGTAAGTTCTGTGTGTTTTCACCTACTAATAAGAGTCTGAAGCGTGTCAGGGTTTACAGGCACAGGTTTTTTTACAGGATCTGAGCCTGAATTTCAAATTCCTCATAACTGAACTTGATTCTCAGTGCTATATTTAAGTGGCAATCCTATAAAATATATTTTAAAAATTAGTGTTATTGCACCAAACAGAACTGAAACATAAAATAAAAGGCACCTTAGGCTTTTTGTATGGTAGAGTTTATGAGAAGACATGGTGTTATGATAACATTTCTTTTCTGGTTTGTTTCAATAAATTTGTAAATTAATGTGATATTAGGAGCAAATAATGCCTAGAGGTAACTACAAAAGCTGTAAGCCCATGCAGGCATTGCTAATTGGAATACTGCTGGATAATTTCCCCATTTTGATAGTAAGAAACTTGTCTCTCTTTTGGATGCTATCATCCCTCCCTCTCATCTGCAATAATACAGRCTAAAATAAATCTTTTGAAAGCTCCTTTTGCTCTGTTGTGTTGGTTTTTCTTGGCCCAGTTTTTGGTAGTGGGGGGAGCCCACAAAGATGGCTCCTGTGAGAAGTCTCTGGAAGTTTCCACGATGTCGAGAAGAGCCAATCTCTGATGGCTCTGAAGATGATGGACATGCCAATGACCAAGCCTGGGCCAATTAGAGATGGTGGCAATGCCTCTGTGATGCCATATTTAAGAAGAAATCAAAACAAAAGGTGCACACAGCTTTTCCCTAGCCAGAGAAGAGGAGGAGGTGAGAACATGTGAGAAAACAGCATGAAGACACCAAGGACAGTGGAGAAGGAAGGGAAGGAGGTGCTCCAGGTGCTGGAGCTGAGATTCCTGTGCAGGTCATGGTGATGACCATGGTGGAGCAGCTGTGCCCCTGCAGCCTATGGGGTCCACGGGGCTGAGATCCACCTGCAGTCCATGGGGAAGGGGTGGATGCCTGGAGGAGGCTGCGGTCAGTGGGAGACCCATGGAGAGGGTTAGTCCTGTCCTTGGAGTACTGCACCCCGTGGACGAGTGCCGCAGCAGTTTTGGGAGCACTGTCTGCCCATGGGGGGGCTCACGTTTTGGTAGGTTCGGGACAAGTGCTGATTGTGAGATTAGACCATGCTGGAAGAGTTCATGGAGCACAGTCTCAGATGGGAAGGACCCCACAGGAATGCAAGGGAAGGACTCATCTCCCTGAGCAGCTGAAAAAGATCCTGGTGATAAACTGACCAAAACTCCATGCCCTGTCCCCCCTGCACTGTCAGTGTCAGGAGGGAGGGAGTTGGGAGGAAGAACAGTGCCTTTTAGGATTTATTTTACTTCTCATCATCCTACTCTGTCACTTTCAGTAATAAATTCACGTTGCAACTTCAAGTTGAGCCTGTTTTGCCCTTTGGAGTGTTTCCTCCTGGTACCTTATGTCAACTCATCAATTAACTTGTTAATTTTTTTTCCGCCTCTCCTCTGCCCAACTGTGGCAGGGGAGAGGGGAGTGGGTAGCTGTTGTGGGTACCTGGCATGTGGCCAGGGTCAAACCATGCCACATGTCAAGATACTTAGCAGCTTTTGTGAGACTCATTAAATGCGGCACACAAAAAGGTCTCTCCCTCTTAACGGGTGTTTCCATATGTGTTCTAAATCAGAAGCAGCTGAACAATTTTTAAAATGGTGCCTAAAGAGATTAGTTGTCAGCACAACAGAAGGGAAGCTTTCAATGAAGAAAGGTAATCATAAATTTTCTTTGATAGTTCCCCAAAAATTTAATCTAAGTGTGAATGGGACTGTTTGGATTTCTAGCAATAGCTAAGAATAATCCTAGGARGCATCCTGCAAAGCTACGTTCTTTCAGAACCTATGACCGTGCCATCTCTGAAGTCTTGCAGAAGCCATGAAACTTCTTTGCAGAAGAGTTGTGGAATAAGAGCATGGTGGAGAAATTGCTACAATGTCTACAGCAAGGGTGCGGACAACCCAATGGCACTCTTGCCGCTCAGCACTTGAAATAACAAGTGTTGCCAAGATAGCTGCTTAAACTTAACACAACTAGATTGTTGATCTGGGTGTGAGTGAAATCACGCATATTTAAGTATTTATTGCAAATCTACTCCACGCAAACCCGGGCAGAGTCAATTCACTTGTCACCTGCCAGTGTAACCCCCGTCTTTGTTGCTCCTTTACATTTTGTTCTTTTTTACTAAAGTTATAATTTCTGGTTTTGTTATCTCTTTTGATACCTTAGTACAACACCTGTTTTGTTGCAGGCTTCTAGATATTGTGACCCTTAGAGATGATAATAATAGTATTTAGAATCATAGAAACAGGAACAATAGAATGATGTGATTTGTAAGGGAGCTTAAAGATCATCTTGTTCTAACCCACTGCTGTGGGCAGGAACACATTTCATTATCCCAGGTTGCTCAGACCTCCATCCAGCCTGGCCTGGACCACTTCCACAGCCTCTCTGGGCACCCTGTAGCAGAGCCTCACCACACTCTCAGTAAAGAATTCTTTGCTAAAGGCTAATGTAACTTACTGCTTTTCAGTTTGAAGCCATTCCCCTTCATCCTGTTGCTACATGTTTTAGTACTAATATGAAAAAGTTATTTTTTATTCTTGAACTCTAAAATAGATTATTTACTGAAGATAAAGTGCAGAATAACTACAGACAGGAGGTGTGCAATAGTGAAATTACCTTGAATTAAATTATAGTACGTGGGGGGGTGGGCAAATGGACTTTGACATTTTATTGGTATAATGCTAGGATTTAAAGAAGTTCATAAAAAATATCCTTTCCTCTATAAAATGAACATTTTATTTTAGTAAACTCTTGCTGGTTTATCAGTAGTAGGAATTTTAACTGTAGACTTTACAAAAGCAGTGAGGTGGCACTAAGAATGGCAAGGTGTACCATTCTACATCTGCACTTGAATAATAGGAGTTTTGGTGTCTGAATTCATGCTTTTAAAGATCAATGTCTAAATGGCAGAATAAAATGCAAAAGTTAAAAAAAAACCCAAAACCCTTCAGTCAGAAATGTCTCTTGTAGTAATATTTAGCTTTATTAACAATCCATGTTGGTTTTTTTTGTTGAATGACTCATAGGATTCATGCTTCAAAAGAAAAGGAGCTATATCTACAAATCATATATTCAGCTGTGTAACTATTAACAGGAAAGTATTCTTATTTCTCAATGGAACCAAGTTTTACTAAAACAGTGTGGTATAATCCTCAAACGAAACTAGTTTCTTACTTGGATGTAGCATGCATACAAATGTCATATATAGAGTAATATAAAATAACAAGAATTTGTCCTGGTTTTTCCCAGAACACAGCTAATTTTCCTCCAAGTGGCAGTATACTGCTGTGTTTAGTATGAGAGTAATGGTGATAACACAGGGATACTATTGAGCAGGAGTTGCACAGCATCCAGGCCTTTTCTACTTCTTGTGCTGCCCCGTGAGTGAGAAGCTTGGAGGGCACAGGCATCTGGGAGGGGTCATGGCCTGGACAACTGATCCCAACTCAACCAAAGGATATTCCACACTCCGTGGTGTCATGCTTAATAACCAAACTAGGGGAAAGCTGGTTGGAAAGCCTCTGGTCAGGAACAGGCTGGGCATTCATTGGCCATTGGTGGGCAGTGAGCAATTATATTTTGCACCTCTTTTATGTATATTCTAATTCTGATTTTATTGTTGTTATTATTTTGTGTCCCGTATCTGTTCGGTTAAACTATTTTTAACTCAACCCATGAATTTTACTTTTTTTTCCCTCTAATTCTCTCCCCCATCCCAGTGGAGGTTTGGGAATGAGTAAGCAGCTCTTTGGTCTTTAGCTAACTGCTGGGTTAAATCACAGCAGAATTCTAAGAAAAAAAAATGGAATTGTTGAATTATTGTCTTGTGAAGAAAGATTATAAGGCCAAGGTATATTTAGCTTAGTTTACGAATGACTGAAAATAAACAGTATATTCCTGATGCATTTTTATGGCTTCCAAGTGCTATTTTGGTACCAAGTTGCTGCAGATGTTAAAGAATAGTATGTATTGGCCATGGTACAAGGGCCTGTGATTTAGGTATACAAGAGATTGTAAGGCCAGCTAAAATGAATATAATAGCAACAGGTATAATGGTTTTCTTTCATCACTTAAATAGAATGAAATAAACCGATACAGGTTGTAATTTTCCTCATCAAAATAAACACATGATTTTATAAGGATGCTGATTGGAAATGAGTCAACAAGGTAGACGAATTATTTAATGTCAACTGTGTGCTAGCATGAAGCATATGCTAAGTATTGTGGATTGATTAGTGGGAGGAGAAAACTGAAATAACTAGAAAGAAGGGAAATGATATGCAGTGATATCACTGATTTTAATGATTATTAATTATATTAATGATACATATTAATTTTTAATAACCAGATATGAGTTTCCTGTAGCCAGCCTGTGTTTTCACATGTACAGCTAATTAATACAAAGATTTCTATGAAACATTTTTTAAACTGAAATAGACAAAGGCAGTAAAAGATCAGGGTTTCTGTCATTGGTTGGAGTTCTCTTGACTCTGTTTGAGACCAGAAGCTGAAATACATTTTTACAGAGTAGCAGTTTTTGAGCCCTCTCAGAAAATGAGTTCAAGCTTTCCATTCTCACACTTTCCGTCTTCACTTTCAGAGTCTAAACACTTCCGGAGGTGTTACACAGCATGAAACCATGCTGGTGTGCATGGTTTCTGTGCATGCACGAAGCTGAATGGCTTGGTGCCCCCAGCATTTGTAGCTGCATTGAAACACAGCCCAAGGCAGGTGAAAAGTTTAGTTGTTATGGTAGTGTTTTCTGCCTGTTTTGCCCCAGCAGTAAACTCTTCACAGAAACCAGTTATTCCTCTCTTTTTTCCAAATATTGCTTCAGTTAAAATGAACCAGTTTAAAACCACATTGCTTTAGAATGCCTAAAATACAAGGACAATTCAGTCAGGACTCAGGAGAAATGAAATGTGAAGGAATTGTTGGATATAAGCTGAAATGCTTTTCCTGGAACTGAATATGGTGTAGTGAAGGCTTGACAGTTCCTGATACAAATGATTTTCTTTTCTCAAAACAATGGAAGGATGGATGGGGAACTCAAACGGCATGGCCTGGCTGGGCAGTAGGAAGTCAGCTATCCTGGTATCTTGCTATCAGAGGTTAATACTCAATCTTCTCTTTCACCTGTTCAATCTAGAAACAGGAGTATTTGGGAAACATACAAATATGACAAGATTTATTTTGATAAGATGTGAAGAAAAGTTGTTTCTGTAGTGGTGCCTGAATTATTTTGGCTTGCATACCCGAAATTAGATTTTTTTTTTTTTAACAATTATGGTTGGTCATCTCAGTTGTGGTATTTCTCTCATTATTTCTTTTTAAACAAGCAGAATTCCTATGCACAAACAGAATTAAAATCCTCATATGGTAATAACTGAGTTAAAATAAAAATTGCCAAAAAGAATTATTTCATCTTATACATGTCGCTCTCTGACATCACACTGAGTTTTTAGATTATTTCCCTGATCAATTATTATTTAAGCCTAACATATAATTATCTACTTGCAATGTTATAGTGGGTACATTGCATGAAATGCATGCTCAAACTTACTCCTTCTTTCAGAACTAATCATCTGCAAGACCACTGCTAATTTGGCTACTTCAATTTAGCATTTATTCCAGCCTAAGCATATTATTTTATTTATTTTCAGGTCAATTATGTCTCCAAAGCTAGATTTGTCTGTATGACAAAACTTACGTTTCCTGCTAAATAAATAATAGTTCCATCTTTTCTGTATAATAAACAACACAGGATTAAGTTTGAAAGTTGGGTTTTTTTGGATCGAGCTTTAGTTGCTCCTGATAACCAGGAGAAAGGTCGCATTGAAAAACTGGTTTGCTGCAGGACCCTGTCATAATAAGAAAGAACCTTATTATTATTTAATGACAGTCTTGAATTAGTCCCTCTATTATCTGCTAATATGTAAAACATCAGCTGCAACCAGTTTATGGTCAAAGGCTGAGGACCTATAGTACAGTCAGTCTAATGTATTCTAGCTGCTTGTGAGTGTGCCACGTGGCAGGAGACTGGATGACCCTGCAGGTTTTGTCAGGAATCAGAAAACAGAATGGGTGTTGCACTGAGCCTGGTCAGTCCACGTTTGCCATTCCAGTTGTTCTCTGTGGTGCTAAGGAGTGTTGACACTGTGCTGGAAATCTGCCACCACTATGGCCTTTGATTTCATCCAGGTAGAACAATAAACTTCAAAATAGGAAATGGGAAATATGCCAGAGGAAAGGAAAGCTGTCCTGGGACCAGGGAATCCTCACTCAGGCAGAAGCCAAAACAATGGTAACAGTAAAAGAGGAGGTCTGTGAGAAAACAGCACTTTTGAGATGGAACTTATCTAAGTTTTCCTGTTGACACAGGTATATACTCAAACCCCTTTAAACATGGTTGAAATGACTAGGATAAATCTATTAGGAGACCTGAAGACTGTGAAGAACACAGATATTTTTATAATCTTTTTATTGCTTCAAACTGACATCACTTCACTTGGATCTCAGAAGAGACAGCAATGGAGAAGGATTTGACAAAATCCACTCTCTATCTAAGTCTAATACAATGACAGGTCTAATACATGCCTGGGAAGGGCACTTACAACCTGTCTGGACTCCTGAGTTTAATGTTTTAATGAAGTATTTGAGAATTAAATGTGAGTACATTGTGAATGATCTATTTTAAATGCTTTCCCAAAATAATAGCTAACACCCCAAGGATATATCCATTTGAAACAYTGATTTCCTCAGAGCATAGTCCCTTCACCTCTGGATATAATCCCTATCTATTCGGCTTGTGCTCATTGACTCTGCCTACAGGTATTCAAGCAATTTATAAGATAGATTTCATGTAAATATACGGTCTTTCACATCTCCTTCAGTCATAACAATAAACTGAAAAGAAGGATGAAATAAAATTTCTGCAGAGAGGAATGGAAGGCATTATGAAACCTGCAGTACGTAACTCTGGTCTCATAGTATCCGAGTGGTAAGTAAATGTCAGGGCTATTGGATGTGGAGTTGTGGTCTTCATAACAGAAATATTTTCTCTATTGGTCAAAAATAGAAGAAATATTAAATGGATTTAACACCTTGTTTGTTCTTCAGAGTCTTGGCTTCAATGCTGATCCTTATTGTCTGAAGTAGCTGGTACCTATCAACTGCAATGAGAAATTTGCACTGCATTTTAATATCTCTGATCCCTCAGGCATGGATATATCTGTTAATGAAATTTTTACTGCTGTGTCTCCATGCAGAGCAGTATTTTGCAATTGCAAGTGGTCTGTCAAATAGGCTATACTGACTAACAGTAGCATATCTCAAGTCACTGTTCAGAGTTCGTACCTACAGGGGTCAGCACAGTATTCTGAATATTGCTAATTTAGCTTTGGTCAGAATCTAGGTTTGATTTATTTCAGTTTCCTATATTTCCTGAAAATAAATAAAGCTTTGGGTATATTATTGTTAAGCTTTTCTTGAGGCATATTTATACTCTAGCAGGGTCCTTTTTCATTATTTTGTGTGTATATTAAATAGATAGATAAGCATCCTCTATGCATTCATATTCTGTGTATTAACTGCAGCAAATTCAGTTTCTTGGAAAACAAATATATCATGCAAAGACTGCAAATAACAGACAATAATAAAAGGTCATGACAATATAGGTGTAAATTGTGACCTATTTTAGCTTGGTATACTAGCACTGTATAGAAAATTACTGAAATTTATAGATCTGCTTTTCAGATGGGCCAAATGCCTGCAGGTCGCATTGATTCCTGCTGGAGTGGATATTTAGTACTCTTGTAAACCTGACTCTAATGTTTGCCAGGTATCTTTAAAATAGTCTTGCTTATTTGGCAAGAATGTGAGTTTCTTGCATGAAAAGTACTGGTCACAAGCTTAGTATATTCCAGAAGCAAACAATCTGTTATGTGTTGTCCTCTTATGATTCTGAAAGAGCTGTTAATAAACAAACACTGCTCCTTCCAAACCTCTGCCCTTATCACTGAGCATGCTGTTGCAGAAATATGTTCTGGTGTGATAAGGGAATATGTAAACTGAAGATCTTTTTGAAACAGGAAGTGTTCAGTGTCTTCCAGTCTCAATTTTGTTGTCTTCCATGCTGCTTGCCTCACGCATTAAAAAAAATAGGATAAAATGGTTTAAATTACGTGTGCTTTGCAAGTAAARTTGCAAAGGAAATACTGTCTGAAACTTTTAATCAGAATTAAAATTATTTAAAGTATCAATTTAAGTGTTGTGTTGGTTTTGCTTGGCCCAGTTTTTGATAGTGGGGGGAGCCCACAAAAATAGCTTCTGTGAGAAGCTGCTGGAAATTCCCACCACGCCCAACTGAGCCAATCCCTGATGGCTCTGAAGATGGACATGCCAATGGACAAGCCTGGACCAATTAGAGAGGTTAGTTGCGCCTCTTTGATGACATATTTAAGAAGAAATCAAAACAAAAGGTACACACAAGTTTTTCTAGCCAGAGAGGAGGAGGAGGAGGAGGAGGTGAAAACATGTGAGAAAACAACATGGAGACACCAAGGACAGTGGAGATGGTGGGGGAGAAGGTGCTCCAGGCACCGAGCCAAGATTCCTGTGCAGACCATGGTGATGACTATGATGGAGCAGCTGTGCCCCTGCAGCCCATGAGGCTCACAGGGGATGCAGAGATCCACCTGTAGCCCGTGCAGGACCATAGTGGGTGGATACCTGGAGGAGGCTAAGGTCAGTGGGAGAGAGAGACCTTGCTCCCAGGCTGGAGCAGCCTCTCCTTGGAGTACTGCACTCCCTAGACCCAAACCACAGCAGTTTTGGGATGACTGTCTGCTCATGGGGGGGGTTCATGTTGCAGTGGTTTTTGGACGACTGCTGCTTGTGAGATTGGACCATGCTGGAGGAGTTTATGGAGAACTATCTCCTGTGGGAGGGACCCCATGACACAGCCAGGGAAGGACTCCTCTCCCTAAGCAGTGGAAGAAGATCCTGGTGATGAACTGATCAAACCCCCATGCCCTGCCCCCTGCACTGTTGGTGGGAAGGAGGGAGGGGGTGAGGGGAAGAGGGATGTATTTTAGGGTTTATTTTACTTCTCATTCGCCTCCTCCTACTCTGTTGGTATTAAATTCGCTTAGTAGCTTAAATTGAGCCTGTTTTGTCCTTGGAGCGTTTTCTCCWGGTACCTGATCTCAATCCATGAACCCTTGTGTTAATTTATTTTTCCTCTCCTCTGCCCAGCTTTGCTAGAGGAGAGCAAGTGAGCAGATATTGTGTGTGCCTGGCACTTGGCCAGTGTCCAAACCATGACATGAATGTATTGTGAGTTGAAGACCAAGAAATATCTATCATTTATTTCTGCACCATATACATTCTGCAGTATACAAGAGATGCTGCATTGAACTAGATTATTGTTACCCCTTGCTTCAGTGRAAAGAAAATTTTAGATCTGCTATCAGAATATTGATAGGGGAAAACCTCCAGTGTCTAATATCTTTACTAAGAGCTAGATATACAAATATAAGGTGAGACACTTCAGCTAAGCTTTTACATTTGCAGGTAAGAAGGGTGGCATCTGAAAAAGACATATAAAAGAGGACTGATTTCAATTCACTGTGGAAAAAGCTCATTGTCTTGCATGATTGGGCTAATATTACAGAAGTTTTTTTCCTATGTTTCCCACAATCCGCTTATATGGATGGATGCTTGCCAGAATGGAAAGTGAAGGCTGCAGTCATTCTCCATTTTCTCTGGAAAATGCACAGGAACATCATRGCCCTGTCATATGAGGTCAGATCATGGATTATGAATCTCAAGAAACATTCAGTAGCTAGGGAATGCTGTGTGCATTTTGAACTGCACACAAAGGATAGACCTAGTTTAATTTTCACCTTCTCCTGACTCTAGACATTTCTCCTGCAGGACACCAACAAAGACTCTCTGCTTTTAAATTTGGGGATTTTAGTGCTGATTTATTTTGAAGAAGGTTGACTGAGGAGAGTTCCCTGATTGCAGTCTAGTTTTTCTGGTTGCAAGATGGAAAGTAACATATTGCCCATCATCAGAGTGATGGCTTTCTTGAATTTCACTAACTTTGTTTTGTCTCCAAGGTGATTTTCAGATCTGATGCTTCTGCCACCTTTAAGTAAAGGTATCCTCCTATGCTAAATGTCCATAAAGGTATATAAATCCACCCCCCCCCCACACCCCCCCCGATGAATAGGTACAGCAGCTGCATTGGCTCTTTGGTTAAATGCATTTGGTATAAAATTTTAGAGAGGGCAAGAAAAGATGTCTGGTCACATGCGAGATGTAGAAACCCTTTTCATTTATCTTTCTGTTTACTTCTTTAAATGGCGTTAGTCTTGTGTTTAACCCTCAAAGAGAGACACACCCCAAAAACCACAATACAAACTCTTTGTTGTGAGAGGGACCTCAGGGCCCTGAGGTAGCACCACAGACAATCTGTAGATCTGAGTTATCACAGTTAAGTGTTTGCTTACAATTGCTGTGGGCAAACAGTTGAGTTTACACAGACAGGATTTGAGGATATGATGAGTGGGAATAATACTGCTTTTCAAAGTAGGTCATATGCTTTTACCAGGATTGTTGACAACAGCTTTCTGCAACAAGTTGTTCGTTCTGTAGCAGGTAACCTGTCATCATCTTCATTTATTCACACTGACACTACAAGGTCATATGAAAGATGAAAGAAAAATTCAATTATTTTTAACTGAGGCACTATTTAAGTGAGCTGACCTATTTAGGTTAAACAGGTTACAGTTTTAATGGCTATTTTCCCAGACTTGCTGTACAGAGGAATGTTTGAAGAGCCTTTCTAGGTTACCAGTTTTTCACATTTTAGTGGTACCCGCTATTACGCAAAAATGACAGTTTGCCTAAAGCGAGGAGAGTCTATTAAAACACTGTTCCTTTCCTCCATTCACTCTCCACACCATTTAAAGATGCCTGTGCTGTGCGTAGAGTTGCAATGAAAATGTGACTTGTTTACTTCGAATTTCTGCCAGCCTTCAGTACACATGAAGTTGCAGCTTTGCTAAAGGACTTAGATACTGTAGCTTAGCCTACATCACCGCCTTCCTGTGTGTCATCAGTGGCACCATACTTCATTTGTATCATGTTGTTGTGGGTTAAGTTCTCCTTTTGTTTCCTTTCTTGGGGAATTTTTCTTTCCCATTTTGTTGCTGGGATACACTGATTGCCAGGTCATCCTTTTGATGGCAGGGCGATTAGTAAAGACAATAGGACCTACACCCCACCCAAACGATCTTGCTAAGTACTGGCAGGGGGTGTGTGTGGGTGTGGTKGTGGTGGGTAACTATATATACTGCCCTGCTTGGCTCAGAGGGAGGTTGGCCTGCTACCTGTGGAGCAGAGCTTGACTGCTCTTTTCTGTAGGGTCCAGCATCTCTGCTCGTTGGTTCCTGTTTTGCTGCACTGTGATCTTCTGCCCTGGTGCCTTGCCTGGGACCCCTGAGATATAGTGCTGTGGTGGTTAAAGGAGCACTGAGATCGGCGTATCTGCTGTGAGTTTGCAGAGGAACTTTTTCTCCATCCATCTCTGCTGGTTTTGTGCCCACCCTTGGCCACGTGGGAGATCTGAACCAGCTGGGACCCGCSCCACAGCGCCCCTGCGGCCACCGGAGAGGCAAGTGGGTATCTCTGTGTGAGGCTGTCACTGGGTTTGTGACTGGGCTGGTTGTTGCTATTGTTGTTATTACTTATTTGACTTCGTTATACATATTAGTAAAAACTGTTATTCCCTTTCCCCCATGTTTTTGCCTGGAAGCCCGTGACGTTTTTTCAAAGCTATATTAATTCGGAGGGAAGGGGGGTCATATCCACCACTCCAAGGGGGGTCCCTGCGTTTATTGGCAAAACACCTGTCTTTCAAACCAAGACCAATTTTGGTGCCCAATATGTGCCTCAAGGGCACAGAGAGAGAGAAAAAAAAAAAGGGTACAAAAGGAATAACAGCTTTTGGGTGACCTATCCTTGTGTTCTGGGTGTAGGAACCTCACTAGGTGGCACCATGTGGTCTAGCATACCTTGGTTCGGGTGGCACATATTTATGGCTGTATTTTTCCCATATGCAGCTCCTTTCCTGAACATGGCTCCTATGACTAAGGCTACTGTGGCCATTATTCAATTCACACAATGGGTGATTAGGGTGAGGAATTCGTGGATTTTTAACTTTCTCTGGACAGCAGGCACATGGATACAGGGCTACCACACACTAAGTGCATGCTTTTGGAGTTGGGTTAATAATGGTACCTATTGTGAGGAAATAACACCAGGGGAAGMATTCTCCCAACCCTTCACCCATTTATTTGGCGCTACTCCATCAATATTTGAAGGGTCTGTTTTTCCCCTAGATGCTAACTACATGATACTAATATGCATATTCTGTTTAGCAGTGAAGGACAAGGTGAGACTGCCCTGGGCAACCACTCTAACATCTGCCCCAGGATGTTGCCACAGAAACTAGGGACATTGCCATAGAAACTAAGGATGCTGCCCCACAGACTAGCAATGCTGCCACAGAGCCTGACCCACCTCCCAAGCCGGAATCTGTCCCACTCCCTGACCCTGCCCAACAACCTACTTCAGAAACTAAATGCCCGGAGTGGGTGAGGGTACCGGTGGAGGAGATAGGCTGCCCGGAGTGGGTGAGGGTACTGGTGGGGGAGATGCAGGACCTGCGCCGCCCAGAGTGGGTGAGGGTACTGGCGGAAGAGATGCGGGAGATGCAYCAGGGGCTGAGGGAATATGTCTTCCCAGCTGGCAGCAAACCCTCTCCCTGCCCCAAAGAGGAAGGGTCTGATGGCACAGCAGTGAAACCCACGGACGTTACGCCTGTCCAGGTTCTGGCTATAACCGCAAGCCCAGCCACAACCAGCCGCAGTAGCCCCTGTGCAGAGGAAGAAGTATAAAACCAAATCRGTACGCTCAGCTAATGATGATGGGGAACCAGGGCTCTCACAACCAGCAGGGGAGCCAGAGCCAGAAATAATCACTGAGACCCTGTCATTTGACAGCCTCCGCAATTTGAAAAATGACATCGAGCAATGGCGGGGTGAGGTTTGGTCAACCTGKTTACTTCAGRTTTGGGACCTTATGGGCTCAAGCATGCAATTGGATAGTGGCAAGGCAAGGCATTTGGGCGCCTTGACCAAAGATGCGGGTATTAATCAGGTGTTTGTGAGGGAGCAGGGCCCCTTTCTCTCTGGGAGCAGCTCTTAATGAGTGTAAGAGAGAGGTTTGTCCACAGAGACAGGATGGAGGAATACTATCGTAGGATGCCCTGGAAGACCATTGAGGAAGGGATCCAATGGCTCAGAGAAGTAGGTGTAATGGAGGTACTCTTTGGAAGGGACGAGCAGCATCATAATGATCCTGATCAGGTTGGGTGCATCAGGCAAATGCTGTGGAATCTGGCAAGTCAGGGGCCATCTCAGTACGCCACCTTCATTTCCACGATTAATGCTGATCACAACCAAGAGACAGTGGGTTCTGTAGCCAACAGGCTCCGGTATTACGCGAATATGATCAATGGCCCAATGCAGGCTCACGTCTCTGCTGTGGTTAAAGACCTCCAAGAGAAGTTAAAAGATTAAGGAGGAGATGAGGAAGAACAGAGTGGCACCAGTGCAGGTCTCAGGCCCCAACAACAGAGTCCAACGTCCCCCAGCAAGGGAAAGAGGGTACACCCCATGAGCTGAGTTGTGGTTCTTCTTATGTGAGCAAGGGGAAGACATGAGTAGGTGGGATGGGAAACCCACTTCTGCCCTGGCAGCCCGGGTGCATCAGCTCAAGGGGGAAAACCGAGGCAGCTCTTTTAAAGGGAGGGTAGCCTCAGCTTCCCGTAGCCAACCCACTAGATGCAATGGAGGGGGAGGTGATATGTCTGATTCCCTTGGAGGAACCTGTGCGTGTGCCCACAGAGGGGATGATACACAGGGTTAGAGGGACCCTGCCTCTAGCCCAGTAGAGGCATGGGAAAACTGTGTCTTCTGGATGGTGTGGATCCGATGGCCTGGCACATCAGAGCCACAAAAATACGAAGCATTGGTTGACACAGGAGCACAGTGTACCCTCATGCCATCGGGGCACGTGGGAGCAAAAACCATTTCTATTGTGGGGGTGACAGGGGGATCACAGGAGTTGACTGTGTTGGAARCTGAGGTGAGCCTGACTGGGAGGGAGTGGCACAAACATCCCATCGTGAGTGGTCCAGTGGCCCCATGCATTCTGGGCATAGATTTCCTCTGGAATGGTTTTTTCAAAGACCCAAAAGGACTCAAGTGGGCTTTTAGAATAGCTGCTGTGGAGGTGGAGGGCATCAGACATCAGCTGAACACTTTGCCTGGACTATCCGAGAACCCTTCTCCAGTCGGACTCCTGAAGGTGGAAGAGCAGCACGTTCCAGTCGCCACCTTGGCAGTGCACCGTTGGCAGTACTGGACGAATTGAGAGGCCGTGATCCCCATTCATAAGATGATCCGAGAGCTGGAGAGCCAAGGGATGGTCAGCAAGGCCCACTCACCCTTCAACAGCCCCATCTGGCCTGTGCACAAGTCTGAGGGAGAATGGAGATTGACTGCGGACTATCGTGGCGTAAATRAAGTGACTCCACCGCTGAGCACTGCCGTGCCGGACATGCTGGAGCTCCAGTATGAGCTGGAGTCCAAACAGCTAAGTGGTATGCCACTGCTGACATCGCCAACGCGTTCTTCTCCATTCCTCTGGCAGCAGAGTGTAGGCCTCAGTTTGCTTTCACCTGGAGGGGCGTGCAGTACACCTGGAACCAGTGGCTGCCCCAGGGGTGGAAGCACAGCCTCACCATCTTCCATGGGTTGATCCAGGCCACACTGGAAAAGGGTGAGGCTCCAGAACATCTTCAGTATATTGATGACATCATTGTGTGGGGGGACACAGCAGCAGAAATATTTGAGAAAGGGGAGAAGATCATMCAGATTCTCCTGGAAGCCAGCTTTGCCATAAAAAGGAGCAAAGTGAAAGGACCTGCTCGAGAGATCCAGTTCCTGGGGGTAAAGTAGCAAGATGGATGGCGTCAGATCCCCACCGAGGTCATCAATAAGACCACGTCGATGTCTCCACCGACYAGCAAAAWGGAGACMCAAGCTTTCCTGGGTGCCATTGGCTTTTGGAGKATGCACATCCCYGAATACAGCCAGATCGTGAGCCCTCTCTACCTGGTGACCCGCAAGAAGAATGATTTCCACTGGGGCCCTGAATAGCAGCAGGCTTTTACCCAGATCAAGCAGGAAATCGCTCATGTGGTAGCCCTTGGCCAGTCAGGACAGGATCAGAAGTGAAGAACTACACTGCAGCCGGGAGCAATGGTCTGTCCTGGAGCCTTTGGCAAGAGGTGCCAGTGAGACTCGAGGCCGGCCACTGGGATTCTGGAGCCGAAGCTACCGAGGGTCTGAGGCCAACTACACCCCAACAGAGAAGGAGATCTTGGCAGCCTATGAGGGAGTCCAAGCTGCGTCAGAGGTGATTGGCACTGAAGCCTGACTCCTCCTGGCATCCCAGCTACCACTGCTGGGGTGGATGTTATGGAGGGCTGGSTGGCTGGCTAGCTGAGAGGGGTCGTGTGGACATGTTGCAGCTTGGTGAGATGGAGGGGTACAGGTATCGCACTCAGCTAGGATAGTTGCTGAGATTGTGTGAACAATTCTTCTGAAGYAGTGGGAAGGCAATGCAAGGACATCATGTTTTTAAGCCGCTGGAAACTCCATACAAGATACTTGTGTTGGTTAGCCCTGGGAAAAAGTAGAAGTAGATAAGGGAAATTGAATTGAAAGGCAAGTGAATCATTAAAGGTGGAGTTGATGTTTAGGATGTGAACCTATGAAATATATGGATTAAAGAATATGTATGAGCTAATTATGTAMGCTATAAAGCTTGTTTGCAATAAATGGTAGCTCGCTTACACTCATATTGAGTGGTCCAAGTCTTCCCCTCTGCGACAAATGGTGACCCCGACGTGCCTCAATTCGGGAATCGGGCCGCGACCCCTCTGGGGGTGACCTGCGAGCCACGGTCGTGAAGTTCTCTGCATCGGTCCTGCTGCAACCTAGGAGGTGAAAGAGACGATTCAGCGCAACGGAACAACCACATAGGTGAGATTCTGGCCTCTCCACACTCACAGCGACTGCATCTGCAGGTCTGTGCCAAGAGCAGGGCGTGCCGAGGGCCTTGTTAGGTTGCAACAGCGCTGGCCCCTATAGAGGGATGGACAGGCAAGCTGCCCTTGATTTGCTGAATTGCTTTTTAGAAAAGTGGGACATAAAAGATAAGGACCTTAAAACGGGCTACGGGGGGGGGGAGATCAGGTCGAGCTGCTCCCTTCATGAGGAATGGTCCTAGAAGCTATAAGGAAGCAAGATGGGTCTCGAGAAACTACCCCCTCCCCCCCCATCCCGCGATACTATCTGCAAACTCCCTACAGATTCTAACTCAGACCCCAACGACAGCAGGGGACTTCCTTGGGTAACTACAATGCGGCCGAGAGCAAATTGGTAGCACAGTCTATGAGATAAGGACAGCAGTATCGCTTAGATGAAAAACAGGTCTTTGTGAATATCATGGAACAGGGAGGTGTTCCGGGGGGGTTTGTGCAGTATTCTCCACATTGGAGAGACTTTTATTATTGGCTAGAGGACCTGATTCCATTAAGAAATTGACAGGTTTAGTGATGCTGGGGAAATTAAAAGGTTGTTTTCAGGACCCGAATATTGTTGTTATTACTTTTTTGACTTTGTTATACATATTAGTAAAACTGTTATTCCCTTTCCCCCATATTCTTGCTTGGAAGCCCGTGACTTTTTTTCAAAGCTATAATAATTYGGAGGGAAGGGGGGTCATATACACCACTCCAAGGGGGGTCCCTGCCTTTATTGGCAAAAAACCTGTCTTTCAAATCAAGACGCATGTTTTGCTGTACTCCAAAAATTCCCCATTTGCTTCTGTTCTTCTCTTCCCTAGTCTGTTTCTGCTCCTTGTGCTCCTTCCACTTCATCTCTTATTTTTGTTTCCCCACAGTCTCTTGCTAGTGCTTTTTTTTTTTTTTTTTTTTTAAGTCCCTTTGGTCTGGATAGGTGCCTGAGTCTGCAAAATCCTCATCATAACTGAAACCCTTAAAATTTATTTTCTTCAAGGAGATGTTCTGGTTTATTTGCTTTCCCTGAAGTCTCAGTTTGTTCCTCTGTTTGGGTGTCCTTCCTTTCCTTTTTCTCTTTGGTCTTCAGTGCTGGGGCAACAGGAGGCTCAGAAAAGACATTATTCTCAGTTTCTGAATCTGTTGTGCATTACTGAAGGCTGTAGCACTGTCACATTGCCTTTTTTACTCTTGGCCCACCAAGGATACAAAGCTGTTAATGCTTCAGTTCCTATTTCATGCTTTCAGTTCTGACAGTTCTGTCAGCTTGGCTATACAGCAGCTGTGAAACACCTATTTGCAGTACTCCTTTCAATATCACCAGTGGCTATTTGAGTAAGAAGAGAAAAGTGAGGAACGCCTGGCCCTACTGAAGTTCATATAKGAAGTCCACAAATGATTGCTTTCTTCTCACGCTTTGTTGCTTGCTCTTACTGTATGCAGGGCCAGAGTACACTGCTGTTTCCTTACAGGAACACCAAGGGCAGACATAGAAGAGATGCTGCTGGGATCAGAAGACTGAGACTTGAAGCTGACTTGTTGCAAGACATCTTACTGCATCTGAAAGATACCTTTTCTTCTTGGCATAACCCCTAGCAAATCCTTTGTGCTCTTTGAAGCTGGCAGACTGTTGTTTGCCTAGTGGTTATAAAGCCTATGCTGAGGTTTCATTCTCAAAGCTGTAATGCCCTTGAGACTGATTCTCTGGAACTGTTCAGTTTGTGGATACTATGATGAATTTTGTTTTTACGTGTAGCTGAATTTTGCTCCTATTGCTGTATGACATTATTTGTTCGTGTCTAAAAGTCTCAATTCATATACATAAGCATTTTCTTGAAGTGCTTTCTCTCTGGCATAYATTGTACAGGCCCCATATTTGACTCGAAGGCTTTTTCACCTCTGAGGTGAATCCTTTTCCTGAATGCTTGAGAGAAAAATGTTAGTGGCTGCTGGTTAGAATTTCTGGGGGGAAAAAATCCCATAGAGTTGCTTTATTTGTTTAGGAATAAATAATTTCACATTTATTTGCAGGAAAAAAAGTAATGGGCAGAGAGTCATATGGAGGGGAAAGAATCAGCAAAAGTAGTGGGCCATTTTTGCACAGTTAAAACAAAAAAAAATCCTCTCCCAGAGGGTAATGCAAAAAAAAAGAGGGTAAAAAAAAAAAAAAAAAAAAAAAGAGTAGTTTGAGTGAATCTCATGGAATTGGAAACTGTATGACCATATTGTGCACAGTGAATCTGAGAAAAAAAACAACCTGTGGAGGTATGAGATTATTCCACAGCTAGTACATAAAATCACACTGTGTTCTCCCACTCTATACTTCGTTAGCATGAAAGACTGTAGCAAGCAATAAATTTTTAAATAAACTATTTAAATTTATTTAAGATTAAAGCTTATAAAAAATTTAATTAAATTATCAAAATTCTGTTCATTGTGAATAGCATAAATAAATCAGTTTGGGAAAGAAACTGCTCCACCTGTTAGGCAATAATGCAATTTGAGAACTCCTTTAACATTTTGGGACACCTTTTTTACTTTGGTGAGGTGAGCAATGGCATATATGAAAATGCTGCAACACCTCCAACAAATCATTCCTTATGTGAAATGCTTTAAAATTTCTCTTCATGAGATCTTCATTAATTGCAGTACATCTCTTGTCACCATTGCATACTCCTTCAGTGACCAACCCCAGTGCCTCCCTTATTTTACCTCCTACAATGCAAGAACCTTAATTTTCATCATAGTGCCTGTCCCCGTTTGAAAGACAGGTATTTGTTAATGAAGGCAGGGATTCTCCCCCTTCCTTCCGAATTATTATAGCTTTGAAAAAAAAAAAAAAATCATGGGCTTTCAGGCAGGAATATGGGTAAAAAGGAATAACAGTTTTTACTAATATGTATATATATAGCAAGGTGAAACAAGTAGCAATAATAATGCAACAACACAGCCCAGTCCAAACTTAGTGACAGCCTTATAGAAACAGTTTTTGTTTTGGAGAGATTATAGTTTGGTTGGCAGTGACGCCGCTGGCCCCCGGCTGAGCAGGGAGGGTGCGACGACTCTTCGGAGACTGCAGGGGATGTGGTGGTGCGGGTCCTGGCTAGCCAAGATCTCCCACGGCTGGGATGATCGATACAAAATGGCAGAGGTGGATGAAGAAAAGTTTCTCTGCAAAACTCACAGTGGAGAAATGCTGGTGCTCTTCTGGACAGCAAGAAACCCAGGACTTTAAAAGAGACGAGCAAAAATCTCGTGGACGTGAGACGGGAATGGAGCAGAGTTCACCCTCCTGAAGCTGGAATCCTCTGGTCAGCCACAGCAGAGTCAAACCACTCCGCCGCAAGCAGGAAAAAACCCCTCCTCTCTCCCAAACCGCGAAAAAACCCCACTCCCCAATCCCCACCCCACCATACAAAAGCTGTCTCCCCATTTAGGGTGTGGCTATAGGTGTCATTGTCCTTTCAATCACCCGGCCATTAACAAGACGGCTCGACCATCAAAGTATCCCAGCAACAAATAGGATAAAAAAATTCTAGAAGGAAAGGAACAAAAGGAGAAGAATTTTAACCCATTACAGTGCCACTTGCAGATTTTAAGGTCAAGCAGTCAAGCAGCTGCCTACTGTGGTTATGTATAGATATTTCTGCTGAATCTTTGTTTTTTCATAGAYAGAGCAACTAGGCTGAAGCTGCAAAGGGACAAGAGAAGAACTTCCCTTAAGTACTTCGGCCTACCCAGCTGCTCCTCTCTGAACCAAAATTTCTAGGGCTCTCTGCTTTTGTGAGAATGTCAGTTTGGCACTCTAAATGAATCAATGAGGGAAAAAATACCTGAAACAAAAAAGACTCATGCTTTCACATAGGAGAGGTCTGGTTTTGTATTCTAAATTCTTATCCTGAGCTGTACAGAGATCTTTAAGCTATTCCCTTAAGAGTTTCTTAGTAGAGAATTCTCATTCTATCAAAAGGCTCTTTCTAGGCAGCTATCTCCAGAGAAACTACTACTAGAGAGTTAACAATAGTGCAGTCTCACAGTGTGTAGGGTGACGTGGATTAAGTTAAAACTAAAGACAGTGACAGCAGCACAATCCTTCCAGCGTGTGTGTGCACATATGCATGTATAACGTTGACTATTAATATTTCATTTAGCCTTGGTGAAACCTCGAGCAAAACAACTTATGAGACAAATAAATTGGGCTACAAATATGTCAGACTATGTCTTTATCAGTCCTTCTGAGATTTTAAACCATTTACTCTTTTCACTTGTTCTCTCTTTGTGTTTAGTGGTTTTATAATATTGTCACAGTGACAAGATAACTTTGTATATCCTGAAATAAATTCTAAATTTCTTTATAATTACTTCCTGTTGCCCTTCATCTCTCCTTCTTCCTGAGGATCCAAATAGTGTGACAGTTCTGTGTATACTGCATTAATATCTACAGCTCAAGCAATTCTTCTGCTTGCTTTTTCTCACTGCTCTTAATGTACCTTGACTGCTGAACAAGTTGGTTTTGCTAACAAGTTCTCTTTTTACTCTCTGTTGACACTACAATTCTCCATAGCAAGTTTAGTTACTGTGCTGTGTTCAATTTTTCTTCTGGAAGAATTTTCTTCTTTTTCATTTGTTTGTCAGTTTTATTTCTGGATGCAGCAACTCAAATTATTTTTAAAGGAAATCACTGTTCTTTCTGTTAACAGGAAATATGTTTTGCATATACCATGGCTATTATGCACTGCACCAGGAAGCTTGCAGAGTTTCATTTTATATCACCAGGGTTGATATCCCAGAGGCTTGGATATCCCAGACTGTTAAGCCTCAGCTGACTTGGTGCACTCCACAACTGAGATATATCTGAATGAGCACGTCCCCTCATAGCCCAGCCACAGCTCTGCACACACCCAGCCACGCTGCCCTGGGGCTCTGAGCCAGCTTGTCTGGAGCAGCCTTGAGGGTCAGCATGCTCTGCAGTGTGGACCCATAGGCTCTTTTGCTTGTTTAGCTTTCTTTGTATATTAATTTTTACTACTTGAGTTGAGAAATCACTGTTTCGTCAGAGCTTTTACTTGCCTTTTTTTCATGGATCACAGTCAGTTTTTGGAGGCAGTCCTGAGTAAGCAGTTACAGGCTATTATACTGCTGGGAAAGAATTTGCATATTATAGTTACTAGTATCATACACATAATAATATATAATAAAAAAAATTAATAGGTCAAGACTATGGCAGATAGAAAGAAAATATTTTATGTCATTGCTACGTGGACCTGAAAATAACACTTCTGTAAAAAATTAGTTCTATGACAGAATATCTGCTTCATTCTACCAGCTGAAGACCAAGGAATTAAGAGGAAGGCTAAAGAAATGGAAACATGTCTTGTAAAATTCTATTTTTCATCCTTTGCCTCTGAAGTCTCTGAAGCTAGAGCTGTGCTCCTGACAGATCTCAATAGCTGATAACAAGCACAGAAATTTCATCTCCAATCTTGATATTAAAGTAAGCTCCCTATGAAAGCTGCTTAGCCCCCTGCAATGATATACAGCTGCTATTCATCTGTACACTGCTGTTATCTGAATGTCAGAAAATGCTTTTTAAAGTCTTCAAGAGTAGACTTTTCATTGATTTTTAGCAATTAATTGATATCTTTGCAAATCAGCACTTGGAGCTCTCTGTAAGGGTTCTTCATGCACTGCCTCTTCTGGCAGTCCTGGATATTTGTTTGTGTCTGTGAGAATGTTCCATCCACTCGGTGAGAATCTTTGATTCAAATTGAGATTCTTGACCCAGCTTCCTGCTTGATGGAGAGAAACGACTGCTCTTAATATTTTTTAGTGTTGAATGTATCCTGTGGGATTATCTTGCTTTCACTGCCATGCTCTGGGTGGAACTCCTTCAAATCCACGCTTGCCATCAGCTCAAAGCATCAGTCTTATCCTATTCACAGCCTGCATTTCTTCCCACAGATTGTCCTTAGGATGACTTTTTAAAGCATCTGGTCATATTCTCCACTCTGTCATTACTACTTACTGATAATGTTGGGATTGTATTGTACTTGGTTTGCAATCATGATGAAATTGACAAATGACTAGTGATGGAACAGAGTAAAAGCAGATAAGCAGATTTTGCAGCAGTTGAACATACCCTGGATGCATGTCACAGAGTGAATGGTGCTGATATACATAAACTTGGTTCACACAGGTATTTACATTCATAAAGGCGTGAATTCAATTTCACAGGAATTATGTGTGTTTATTCTGATTTCCAACCAATGTCAGCTTGTCTTCTGCCTGGAAATATACAAAGTTAGGAGTAGATTTCTTCCCCTACTGTGATGCACTCTGAGAATCCTCCTTTCCCATGGGTTCGTCACTATGTATACTGCTGCTCTTCATTTAGTTTCTCGTGACTACTTATGTTAATTTTTTTCTTCTACTTTTAGGGTTTTTTTTTTT